>NC_056729.1:94556174-94593674 GCF_019279795.1 Protopterus annectens | reverse complement strand
TCAAGTAAGATTTGTTGATGAGTAAAGTCAAACAGTACAGATTTGTATATAACAAAGGGCAGACAAAACATAATAATAATAATGATACCACAATAAAATCTGATTATTCAGATTTCTGCATAAAATACAGAATGCAAGCATAATAGAAAGAGATAATAAGTGATTTGACAATGAGCAGATATTCCAGGTAGCATATAATTAAGAATTGATCATGAATGCATTGATAATACATCAAATATATTATTCTTACCTTCACACTATGTGTGGGATTCCAAAAAGTCTTACACAGAGCACCTATAAAGTCTTTGCTGTGGTTAAAGGGGCAATGTAGTAAAGAGTATTAATGTGTGATATGCAAAGGAATAATAATATTTACAAAGCAGATTTTATCCAATGAATAATGCAGTAGATGTTGGCTTTGCTTACATTATAGTTATATGTACATCTACACAAATGGTAATACCAAAAATTCTTGCACTATTATATTCCAAAGGGCAATGTAACAAATAGTGTTTATGTATAATATGCATGTGAATTGCAACATTGACAAGGCAGATTTTTATCCAGTGCATTAATAGAGTGTGTGTTGGCTTTGCATATATTATGGTAATATGTATACACACATGCGTGCCTATACACATACAACATAGACTTAAACCATGATGCAGCTAGTACATGTGGTATTATAGATAAGTGGACATACCTTGATATCAGGAAACTATACTATCTCCATATTTAGAGGTAATAATCCCATATATGTCCATTTCTCAGAATACTGCAGACTTGAATGGCATACTGGCACCATATTTGGCTCTTCAATGCCTCACATCACTAATGGGTCGTATTAGCATGCAATGATTCACTGTAAAATGTGTACCTTGCCAGGGACTAATACGAGACAGTGCCAATATTCACAAATACATGTTGATGCAATAATATGTGTCAAAGTCTGCAAGTCTTCCATTGCAGCCCAACTACAGTTATGTAGAGCGATGAATCCCTGTCAGTGACCCAGACCTGGGTTCATTTACACAGTCCAGGCACTCAAAGGACCTAGCAAGGAAAAGAATTATGAAGCTACTGTTACCCACCTCTATTTGATCAGAAGGATAATGACAATATGCTGGAGTGAGGCATGTGGTCCTTGTGGCCCTGGGTATAGGTCAAGTCATAAACCATAAATGGTATCTACACTAGGTGAGTGGGCAGGCCATGGGGGTATTATTACTTTTGAAGGGGATGGGGACAAACTTAAAGAGAAGTCATGCCTAGTAGCTCAAATTCACCTAATCTCCATAGATTTGCAAAAAAAAGTCTTGCAGAGGAATATGCATATGATGCAGATCTTACAACCAGTAAAAGTTTAATTATATTAACCTGGACTTTGCAGGTATGTCTAGAATATCATATATGTATAGCTGGAATATGGTCATGCCTGGGTAGACATAAAGCTGTAATCTGTTAACATGACATAGTCTAAGCAGTATGAGCACATTTGAGTACAGTATTGAAAGGAGTACTTGTGCAAAGCAATATGCAACAGCAAGTCAGTAGTGGTTTATACATGCTAGTATGAAGTATTGTGAAGCTGTAACAATATATTCATACACCTACAGCTATATTACTTCTTATCACATACCATTATGAAAGGCTTTGTAACACAGATAAATGCAGATATATGGATATGGAACTTGGAAAATAGCATTTACAGTTGTGGTTACTGTGTTACCCAATTATCCGTGACTACTTACTGTATACTTTCAGAAAAGGTCATATGATTAGATAGCAGTAAACATATACTACACAATGTACTGACAGCATTGGCATATTCAGGTAATATAAAATCTGTTCAACATATATTATGTTTACCAGACAGAGTAGAAACCACATGTGTAATGAATTTTACAGCATTATAATACATTCTAGGCAGTAATATGCTTTTTTGTTTGTTTGTTTGTTTCTTACTGGATGTGGGCAAGCAGTTTGAGGGGCATGCTTATTAGACATTGGGGTTATAGGAACTTTGTGCAGCTGTACTACTGTAATACCTCAATGTACTATTTATTATAAAAAAGTGTAGTCCTCATTTGTTGGGTCCATTTCTGCCTTTTTAACTCGAGTTGTTTTTGGCAAGCATCTCAAAGTAAAGATGGTGCAATTCACACATCCATTTGGACCTCTTACATCTGTATACACAGGTGCAGTGAAGGTGCGTTCAGCTGTAGTTCGCATAGTACCCATGAATCCTTCTCAGTTACATGTATTATATATGTTAAATTAATATACTTGTATATGTTGATGCCACTATAGTACATTATGCACTTATTGTACAAGCATACAAAGTTACCACTGTGATTTACATGAATTTTGCATATAGCCAACATATATATTTAAGGTTACTCCAAGGCTCTTTATGTATGCTGTTTGCTATAGTAAGGCCTATGCAGTCATGTATTTTATGTGCAATCACAGTAGTTCTACATCATCCTGAGAAGATGTACATGATGAATGTGGAAAACAGTCTAGATAACCAAAATGGGTAAATAATAACTGCAGTCTTATTACACTTTGTAGACTTTTACACAAATACTATGATCTTCCCAGCAGTATATTTACAACATGTTAAGTATAACAACACCAATCCAAAAACCGTTTTTCACATGCTACAATACTAATATAACTATTTTAATGTGTATTATTCACAGGGTAACTGCACAATATAATTGTAACATATGTGGAAGGTATAGCATACTTACAATTGCACACTCCTCACTGAGAATACATAGTGCTAACTTAGGTAAATGATATTCTAAGAACATTATTATAGCTATGTGACAAAGACTCCTGGATGATATGCAAATTAATCCCTAAACTGTGCACCAACCAAACCCTGGGATTAATGAAGCCTGTGCCAGACGCAGGTGTAGCGTAGGCATTCTAATGCCAAATATGGCCGCCGAGCGATTCAGGTATCCGATTCCACGTGCATTACCAGCATACACCAGAGTTGTGCAGCTCTCGGCACATGTATGCTAATCACCCCATGCGCAGTAGTGCAGCATGCAAATGAAGGTACATAGCGATTCA
This sequence comes from Protopterus annectens, assembly GCF_019279795.1. NCBI lineage: Eukaryota > Metazoa > Chordata > Ceratodontiformes > Protopteridae > Protopterus > Protopterus annectens. The sequence continues at coordinate 94,590,587 of NC_056729.1, read as the reverse complement.
TGAAGTGGTGAAGGCATAGCGTAAGCATACCGAAATGTAAACCAAAAAAATTATTTACATTTTTTCAAACAGAACATCGGAGCCATGAAAGCGGACCAAACGTACGTATTACAAAGTTAACATATGCCAATGGCTAAATATACAGCCAATGGCATAAAAAAACATAGACAACACATAAAAATAACATTTAATGTCATGGCCACACTAACGCAAAGTACAACCACAGGGCATGTGTGCGCAAATGGGAACACAAGGAAAATATATATAGATGTCATAAAACTGCAATGTAACACAAATCATGATTTCGCCATAACAGTCAATGGTATGCATGCTACACCACAACCAAGGTGCAAGGGTTGCTAAGGGTCTGTGACAGTGTTCAGCACAGTAACTATGAATTAGTAGTCAATGCCATGCAAATGAGGCAAGTAATACTGAATCTCAAATGCCTTGCCGGCGTAAGGCTGTACCACATGGCATAGCAGTACAACACTGAGGAGTGGCCTGGAGGTATACATAACATCAGGAGAGGGGTGTGCCACCGTAGCTTAAGCAAATTGGAGCATTGCTAATCAGGGTTGCCCGTTGCTAAGCAAAGCCGCAGAATAGGGGTGTGGATGTAGCCATTGCTTTGCTTAGCTGAAAGTGCACAAGGTGACCAAAAGCGCATGTGTATGCGGATGACAACGAGCTTGAAACCTGGTAAACGGCTGTGAGCAGCACGCACCACAGCTGAAACAAGAAGGTTACGGGAAAAGAATAAGGAAATGCCGCAGCAGGGTAATTGGAGTACAACTGAGTAATTAACACCTATTAACTCACAGTGGGCCATTGATGGTAGCTAACAAAGCTGCTAGCAGCAACCTGCAGAACAGGAAAGGGGAGGTGCTGGATTACAAAGAAAAGAGAACTGTCACAGCAGAGCAAAGCAAACCTGCAGTAGATTGGCTATAGAACACATTTCGCAACACAATCCTGGGTTGGGAAAGTACAAAACAAGAAAGCAGGCTGCTGAATGCATCATGCATGCCTGACAATGGGAGGGGAATCGGTTTGAAAAATGAAGGCAAGGGCAAGAGGTGATCCACGGCAGCCAAGTGTAATTCAACACCAAAGGCCCCACAATAGCAGTACCTGCGGTAAAACACATAAGTAAGATACCCTGCAGCCAGGATTGTACATACACACCATATGACATCATCAGCTTCCAAAGTACAATAGTATAAAGTGTGAAGGCACCTCACACACACTCGTGTATTCCCAAGCACTGCGCCATCGGTGTAAACAGATGGGGAACTTTTACAATGTACATGTTGGGAGCTGCCATAGCTTTGATTCATCAGGATGTGTTGGAGACTAAAGGTGGTGTGGAGGATGATGCTGACAACCACCTCAGGCACCGAAGGAGGAGAAGAGTGTTCAGACCAAGGGTAACTTACCAGGGGCTAGATGATCCAGAGATAGTAGAGGGTTACGGGGTGGACAGGGACATCATACTGCAAATCGTTGAGCTGTGCTGGCCACATCTCAGAGCCAGAAACAACAGAGGGGAACCCATCCCAGTGGACACGAAGGTATGTGTAAGCTTGAGAATACTAGCCACAGGTACCTTTCAAAGGCCAACTGGAGATATCATGAGGATCTTACAGGCATCAGCATCCAGGGTACTCCACCAGTTCCTGGATGCCATGTTACCAAATGCAATGAGCATATATACTTCTCCAGAACTCAGGAGGAGTTGGCCAGCAATATGCGCCTCTTCCACCATGTGGCAAACTACCTGGAGGTACTGGGTGCAACAGACTGCACAGACATACACATCAAGTCACCAACAGGTGAGCATGGTAGGAGCTACATAAACCACAAGGGATACCACTCCATCAACTGCCAGGTCATGTGCAATGCTCAGGGCATTATCATGGATGTGTGTGCTGGCAGCCCTGGAAGCTACCACGACTCCCACATCTGGCATGCCTCACAGCTGTACCAGGTATTTGTCAGGGGGGACATCCCATATGGCCACATTGTGGAGGATGCTGGCTATGCACTGGAGCCGTGGACGATGACTCCCATCAAAAATGTACACACACCCATGCAAGAATGCCATAATGAGGCACACGCACAAACCAGAATCATCATAGAGCGTGTGTTTGGGATGCTGAAATCATGGTTCCGTTGCTTGGACATATCTGGGTGAGGCTTGCAGTAGTCTCCAGGCATGTGTGCCCACATCCTCATAGTATGTGCCATGCTACATAATATGATCCTGTGGAAACAGCTGCAGCAGGGACATAGTGGTGAAGGCCCTCACAGTCCACTGCAATTGCCAAGGGCACCACAGGCACAGAGGGATTCAGACCACGAACACCCTGTGCCAGCCCCAGTAGGCAGACAGAGGCTTGCCCAGTATGACCATGCCTTGGCAAAGAGGGAATGTATAGCACATACACTGACAGTGTAGGCCCCTACGGACTGACACACTTCTCCACCTGCACACACAGTAAAAGGGATAGCACACACACATGACCACCTGTAAATTGTCATGTATAGGTGGTCTACTGTGTGCATCCTACATAGGCAGCCCTTAACTATTGCACACACAACTGCTATTGGCACAAGGTAAGTCAATACCTGAACAGTAAATTAAGCTAACAGCATGTATTGATACTGTATGTATAGGTTCCTAGGTACATCGGTAGGTACATGCCTAACTGTCAGAGGCCATTCATAAGCCTAGCCAAAATGTGTCTGCTGTCGCCACCCCATTGATTAACTAACTGTCAATCTGTGGAGCAGACCCAATTGCGGGATCCCTGGGGTGTAACCACTGTTCCTCACCCAGTCTGCAAGGATTCCCTGGTGTGTTAATGAGGGGCTCCATATAATGTTATCAGGGATGTAGTTCCAAAGCATGGGGATTACCCATGACAGGTATCTGTTACCCCAGCATTCTCCAGTTATGGTTGTGGCAAGGTGTAGCACATTACAGTGTGTGGCTCACTGTGACATGGATTCCCATAGCTGGAGCATATCCATTAAGCATCACTTGGACATACCATTAATAGGTATCATCCATACGTACACCAAGTTACACATTTGTTTGCAGTATGGAGGAACAGCCGTAGTACACTCTACATACTAAACACCATAACACTTGTACATATCCCAGATGCCTCAGTGATAAAGCCACTGACTGTCTTGTGTATGGTCCCGGTTCCATGACCTACAAGGGCTGTTACGTAATTCTGATGTCCCGAAAAATGGATGTTGGATGCAGGTCATTAGAGCATGTTTAAGCACATGTTAGTGGGTTTTTGCACCAGTAAGTGCCGGTAAGCAGTGTTTAAACATGACTACATGGATATGCGCAACACAGGTCTAACTTTTGCTGAATATCGCGCAGATCACAGGCAAAGCTGCCCAGAATTGCTGAAATGTGCGTTATTTACCCTCGTACTAATAGTGCCTGCTCTGAGAGGTAAAGCGACCACTGCCAGGAGTAGAACGCGCAATCATGTACACAATCTTCACAATAACCTACCACTAAGCTACCTGAGATGTACCAACAGCAGGTGTGTATTGTGACAGGTTAAAACACAAAAGGGCGGAGTTCGGGAAATAGTATACACCACCATGTACCCAATGAAAGGTGTATTCTTTCTCTCTCTCTCTCTCTCTCTCTCTCTATATATATATATATATATATATATATATAGAGAGAGAGAGAGAGAGAGAGAAAGGGTGATAGAGAGATATATGTCGATAGATATGGATATACATATATATGTATATATATATATATATATATATATATATATATATATATATATATATATATATATGCAAATATATAGATAGGTTAACAACATCTACACAACCATGGAGGTACATATAAATAGGATACTACCAAATACCGAATGCTTTACATACTGATGCGCATAATCACGAGGCTTAAAGACCAAAACACCACAGTACCGGAACACCAGAACCGCAAGGACTATTATAACAATTCTAAGGGACATTTAGTTAGTGCTTCTGGTGCTGTGGTTCAGGTAAGTACTGTGTGTAAGTGTGTTTCTGATTGCTGCAGTGTGTGTAAATGTGTGTTCTGAGTGTAGTGTGTGTTTCCGGGGGGCTGTAATGTGTGTGTGTGTGTGGGTTTGCTTCGTGTGTCTGTTTGTGCTATCTCGAAGGTAGATTATTAAAGTTGGTGTGGTGTGGGGGGTGCAGCCACACACATGGAGGGTGTATGGGGGCATGGCCACCTAGCCATACGTAGTGTAGGATGGTTTGTTTGGATGTGATGGGTAGCAGTGTGTCTGTGTGTGCGTGTGTGTGTTCTGTGTTTGTGTTAGTTCCGGGAGTTTGACTGTCGCGAGTTTGAGTGTTCGGTATTGTGGGGTTTGGGAGTCTGGGAACGGTAATGTGGTCGTTGTAAGTGTGTGCGTTCCTGAATCCATGGGTATGCCGTATACAGCGGTTGAAGTCTTCAAATATGTGCATAACATGGACTATAGCAATCCCACATTCCGCCATGACCGAATGTTATGAACAAAGGATATGGAGAGTATATATGTCTATACACTATTACAAATATGTGCTATGGACATGAGCTAGAGATAGGGTTACCACCTGTCCCACCTTGCAAGGGGCAGCCCCTCTATGTGCGGTAGTGTCCTGACCAAAATGAGTACAAATACTAATGTCCTACAATCTCGAGACATTTGGCATGTTCCATATTTAATGTAATTGTTGCATAAAATAGTCATCTGTATCTAAAATACCTACATGTAACAAGAAACAGGATAAGCAAGTAAACCACTACAAGAATAAGCTTTTATATAGGCATATATGTAAAGTTCTATACTTTGTACTGACCGTGGGTATGTGTCGGCCTCTAAAATCCGATGTGTGTCCTGCAAATGTCCCACTATGGCCATTTAAAAAGGTGGCAACCCAAGCCAAAGAGGTTCAGTCACCAACACAACTCCAGTGAGTGCAAATATCTGTGACAGAAATACAAGAGACAGCTTTCATGTAGCAACATTTCATTACATACTGATGTATTTCCAAAGGGACTGAAGGACCAACATCACCTGCATGCTATACAGGAACCAATTAACAATGGCTCAATGAATCAGCCTGCAATTACCATAGTATTAGTCTACTAAAGGATAGGTCTTCAAATAGGGAAGGAGCCCTCACACACATATCGAATATGTATAAATTTAGTTCCTACACACCTGCATCTGCGATGTACACTCACCTACATCTCCCCCACACCCAAAACAATTGCAATACAGACTGTAATAACATCAGAAACATCCACTCATTCTATGACATCTGCAGAAGTCTTAACATGCCTTGTCAGAGACACTCTATAATGGCCCTATGTGAAATTGTTGCTGTTGTACAATGGAACAGAGGCCGATGTTACAGGGTTTGGTTTCAATAATCCAATATCAGATGGCTGATATAACAGCTAGACCCACATGTAGAACTACATCCTCTAGCCATTACACACAATCCACGGGGGCCATGAAGTTAATATATCTCTGTGTGTCTCCATATAGCTGTTGCAATTCATCACAAACAACAAATCCAGGCCGTCTTCCTCAAAGGTAGGGCAAAGGGACAACGCCCAAGTGGAGTATTCAATTAAACCCCACTGTTGCCATGTCATTGGCTAATGGAGTAGCTGCACAGCTGATGTGCATGTAATCATCTACTCCGTAACACCAATTGGTGGCAGGATACCACATGTTACTGATATCTAAGTATAAAAGGATCACTTGTCATACATTCAAACCGTATGTACATACCAGAAAAATGTTACAACAGAAAACGAATAGGACATATATTACCGTCAACTCGGGATACTAATAAGGTATGTAGAACACTCAGTATGTCAGTGTATGTAGTACCTGTTCTGTAATAATTAAAGTGTACGCAATGCATATAGTGGGAAAAGGTATTATGTAGTGATGTATTGTTGAGCATAGTAATGCTCATAGAAATTGTGTATATTGCTGTAGGCCACAAGGTAAACACCTCATACACCACAAGAGATGCTATATAAGGACTTTGAACACAACAATTCCACTCCAGCCGCTGTCAGTGGCAGGGTTGGTCCAACAAGTACGTGCCATACAGGGGATAGTATATGTTGATATACTGTCACAGTAGGCATATGTATGAGCGTATAACTGAGAATAACATGTCTAAGGTGGTCCTGCTGTGCAATTATGATTTGCATTGTGGGATATAATGGCAAAAATGTGAAATGTACAGTATTGTAGGTAGATATGTCTAACATTTTACATAGCATTACTGTTATGTTATGCAAACATCAGGTATATCTATTGGCATGTACAATACACAATAACAGGATACATATGACTTGTAGTCACCAGACAGTGTATCAGCATGATAGCTAATTGAAATGGAAGAGTTAGTCAATTATCCATGCACAAAGGACATGTAATAGCATCATAGGTTCATAGTTAGGTACTATGCTGTCTGGCCAAGGCCATTCGTAAGCCTAGCTACAGTGTTTTCACTTGTGGCACCTCCCTAGATTAGTGTCCTGTGCCTGTGAACAGCAGAGCCATTAGTTTCTTGCACCTCTGTACAGCAGAGCCACTGCAGTGATCCCTGCTGTACATGTCTGTCTCCCATCCACCCATCAAGGTATCTCTTGAAGAGTGCTAGTGAGGGTCCCTGCCTGATGTACATAGGAATCATGTTCCAAAGCATGGTGAGTGTCTGGGTCAGGAATGTATCCCTCCAGCACGTCCTAGTCATCGTTGCGTTTAGGTATATATCCCAGAGCATGTGGCTCTCAGGGGCTTTTGCTTATGTGGAGCATATCCATCAATACTTTTTTGGACGTGGGCCTTGTATGTTCAGCCGAGATCACCTCTGAGTATGCGGTATGCAAACGAGTACAGTTGGGGTTTCTGTAGTTGGGCTGCATACGTCATCCTTTGGAGGTCAGTATTCCTCTTGGTGTGGTACTGTTGTGGTATTTCAAGCCTTTGCTGTTGTCTCGTAAGGTACATCCCAAATGGGGTGTTGTACCATTTAATGTGTTTCATAAGTCATGAGTAGAGAGGCACAATGGCTGCCTTTGTTCTGGCTACAAACCCATTAGAGATTAGGGGGGCTACGTAGAAGGATATCCACACCACCTTGGCAATATGGTTATCAAAGGAGTGAATGCTATCTACTTGGGTTCTAAGATCCCTTATTATATCTTATGTGTGTAGGGGACTACCACCTATGTGATAGTCCGTGGGTGATTGGAGTAATCCAAAGGGGATGTCTATGCATTTTGTGGCATGCAGCTTGAGGCCAAGTTATTGGCACCAGGTATCCATCCCAGTGACACCCTTATGGAGGGTGTCTGTATCAGCTGGGGAATCAATCATGGCCCCTAGTTTGCAGTCGTCTGCAAACCTTTTCAGGTTAAGTCCTCCTGTGCTAGCCTGTACCTCAGAGAAGCATATACCGAACATGAGGGGCCCTATGACTGAGGCCTGGGGGACGCCAATTGTAACTGATTTACAGTAGGACCTAGGGTACGCTACCTTCACTGTGTGGGTTCTGTCCGTGAGCCACTTTGCATAACATCTCATGACGTAGGGGTTAATGTGCAGGTGGATGTGTATGTTGACAATATCAGAATGGGGAATGGTGTTGAAAGCCTTTGAGAGGTCAAGGTAGGCTGTGTGGACCTCCTTACCCTCATCTACTGCCTTGGTAACTGTCTCAAATTACTCCACCAGGTTTAGGAGGCATGGTCTGGCCCTAACAAATCCAAATTGGGTGGGATCAAAGGTTTGGAGGCCACCAATGTCTCTGTGAATGAGATCCATGATGATGTGTTCCATAGCTTTGCAGAACAGTCTAGTCAGGCGTATAGGGCAGTAGTTCCCCTGGTCCATTGTGGCACCACCTATGTGGAGTGTGATAACTGTTGATGTGCGCCATTCAGGGGCCACAGTGCCTGATGCAAGGCTATTAGTGAATATGGTGCCCACGTGGGGAGCCATTTTGTTCTGAAGTTCGTGGAAATCGCAGCCTGGATGTTGTACGGTCACATGGATGCTGTGTTACTGGCTTTAGAGACTGCAGCTTTGAACTGCATAGTTGTGATCACAGGGACTCTGCATCATTCCTGTATAGATATGGGCCCTTTAGGGTGTGAGAAGGGGTATAAAGTTAGCACTGAACCTATCTGCCAGGATGTTGCCAATATCAGTCAGTTCTGTAATGTTCGTGCCTTACTGCTGTATGTCAGAGCAGATGTGGGTATTGCCATCGAGAGTAGTGACATACCTCTAGAATGCTTTGCTGTAGTGTTTGGAATTAGTTGCGGTTATGTTTACGTAGCTAGCTTTGGAGGATGTAATAAGGGATCTCAGATTCTTACAGAGGCTGACCAGGGAGCTCCTCCACTCATGCGATTGTACTCTACTTTGCAACAGTCTCCTCCTTCTGTTGTACATTATGTCCATGGCAGTGGACCACCAGAGTGGCCTCCATTTTCTGATGGGTACCGTTATGGTTCTGTTTGGTATAGCATGATCCATGCAGTCATGTAAGTGCTAATTTAGTACAGTTGTGTATGATTCAGCGGTTGTAACTGTATTGTCCATCTGCACAGGTGTCATGACATTTACTACTGCTGTCATAAGAAGCCTGAAGTTGCCTTTGTAGAAATATTGTAGTGTGTTTTCTGGGATGTGGATAACAAGGGTGATTAGCGTACATTTGGATCTGACCAACGAGGAGATAACCCCAGGTGTGGAACACCAGTCACACATGTTGGTAATGACCAGGTCTAGGATATTGTTGGCCCTGGTGGTGGTGTGGATAGGTTGATCCAGGTGATTGGAGGTTATGAATCCCAGAAAGCGTTGGCCTAATGTGTCGGTACATGAGTAGGTATCCCAGTTAATGGTGGGGTAGTGTCAGTCGCACATCAGTAGTGTGTCTGTTTGAACCCTACTTTCCAGTACACCAAGAAGTGAGGACTGTTAACCATGGGGTATGGTGGGGGATCTGTAGCAAGCTACAATTTGTATAGCAGTTATGGCCAGAGTTAGTTGCACTTGGATAACCTCTGATGCATTGTGCTAAGCAACTAGCCTGGAGGTGTGGATATCCTTAGAAAATATGGACACACCTCCGCCGTGGGTGTTCCGGTCCTGGTTACATGACTGAAGGGTGTGGTATGAGTAATAGCCTGGTAGTGCAGGGGTGCTCTCAGGAGCCTAGAAGCAGGTCCCAGTTACTGCACAGATATCGAAGTGGTCCATTACAAGGAGTGCCTCAGGTGAGTGCGTTTGAGATGAAGACATCAAGCATTGAGTAGCATTACCCTCAAGTTTTGCTTGCCTGCTCCTGTTGAACCATGCCTAAAACAGGCACTATAGGAGCAGCAAGAGCCTTAGCCATTATCCAGAATCCCAGGGCCGACAGGTGCAGGCCATCTGTGCCAAAGCATTGTGTTCTGTCGCCATGTCATTCAAAGCAGACAGATAATGGATACCCTTGGAATAACACCAGAAGCATAGCCAATTGCTGAAGTAAATCATTTTGTCCTTGTATTGCGTTATCAGTCTGGACAATGGCAGAATGCTACTCAGGGCTAAGGTGATACCTGCCTGGGCTACAAGATCGGAGAGCTATTCCGTGTCTCTTTACATGTAGTCCAGGAAGGTACATCTCAGGGCATTCACACTAACATGGAGAATGACACAGTCATATTGTACCTGTTGAGGAGTGACCTGAGTGCATAGGTTATGTTGCAGATCCTGTTACCCGACAGGCAGCTGACAGTAACTATCACCTTGTGCAGCCTGCTGAGTGGGACATCAGTTTGACCATCTATAGAGTCACCTATGACTAGTGTGTTGGGTACGTTATATCGCCCTATTGGCTGTGGTTGATGGGCACACTAAGTCTGTGGGTTATAAGTAATTGGTGTTGTGTTGGGGGATGGGGGCTGCCTGCGTTTCTGCTTTGGAGTTCTCTGCTGCTTAGACAGAGTAGTATTGAGAGGCTCCGCAAATTTTGCAGTCTTACTATGTCTGGCCTGTGGTGGTGGAGATCTAGTGAGACTATGTGATGAGTGTGGTGTGGTGCAAACGTTTAACATCCCCACATGATTGTCAGGTTCTGTCTGGGTTGGAGAGGGCTTTACCTCCAGCATGGCTAGATATGTGCATCTCCCACAGGTTGTAGTGTTGTATGTTAGGAGGGGAGTATTGACTATGTACACGAGACAATTTCTATATTGCCTCATGATGCCCATATTCATCATATAGACAGGTGATAACACTGGGAATTGACACTTGGACATGCCTGAATATTTAATTATTTTCCACTAGATATGTGAGGAAAGTGTGTACAAGAGCTGTTTTACTCTAAGCAAATGGGAAATGTAAGTACAAACAGTGTTTACCTGTAGGTAATGAGGAGGATTGAGTGCATAGTAATTAGTAGCTCATGTAGTGCTTACATGTTCTGAACAAGTGCTGAGCATAAATAAGCAATACAGATAGGGTGTTGGATAACATAAACACACTGCCCCCCCAACAGGTACACAATCATGTATCCATGTACACTACAGAGCCCCTGTAACCATAACTATGATGGTACAAGGTGCACTCAGTCTGCATGGGACCTGTCCACATCCCTGGTTGTATCATACACATATGGCAAAACACTTTGCTCTATACATACACATCATGTAAAACATAGCTTCATGTCAGTCTGTGAAAACACTGAATGGTGTAAACCAACAGTTATCACAACCCACAAAGTGGAGACACCACTCATTATGGGAGGCACTGCACTACTACTCTGCTGAGTCTGGTCTGAAAGTCCATGAACCTTAATCAAAGTATATGTTGTTAGCAGTACAGATGTAGATGACAGTACAGCTGATTTCACACTGCATATCATACCTGTGACAGGTCATAGGACATCATCACCCATACTGTGTTCCACCTACACTCAGTATACTAGATATACATTTGTATGTCACAGGAGTGTTCTGCCAGTGGACTGTTGATAGAACCAACACTACAAAAGGTGTCTGAGTAATATGTGCATATCACACCAGTGCCAGCTACAGTAAAACAGGGTTAATTTGTTGTACTCCCCCTCATTGTAGCCCATACCACACAGGCAAATGGGAGGCACCTGCCTATGTAAGTATGTGAATGGCTATGACCTAGGAGCAATAGCTGACTCAGTGTTGTGGACAACATACAGAAGGGGCTTTGTGGGTGAGGTGTGTGACATATGTGCACAATCTGACAGCTGCATATTGCATTGTCACTGCTAGGTTAATAACCCTGTACCCATGAACTACCACCTAGGCAGCGGTCAACACAATGGACACTGTGTGCAAGGGGTGCTGCTGTGCAATTTACCTCCCTGAGCTAGTGACGTCATCAAGTCTATTAGGTAGTCATAAGAGGCAACCGTAGTCATGACAGGGTGCCATCCATGAACATGGAGATCATTGTACAGCCATACTTATTACTCAAGTGACCAATATCGGATCACATATCACCTTTAAGGGGTATTGGCCATGTTTGGATGACCAACACCAGCCTTCACAATCCTCATCTCCACTATGTAGTATGATGCCTACCCTGCATAAAGACATGTCCAACACTGTGATGTTGGACATGCTACACGTATATATCCTGATCTGAAATACATATGTCATGGACATCCACCTTCTTAGTACAAGGATCGCCACATGCTGGACAGATCCTTGTGCCATACACGTTACATACTCCTGCCATACTATGCAACCCTGTCCAGCAAAACTGCACATTTTACCTCTGTCAGACATGGTGTGATGACCGCATGGTAGATGCATCATTAACCATGTGGATCAGTTATGTGGCACTGCTTCACCTGGCACCGGAAACACAGCTGTTGGCTACAGCTAGGTAACCTTACATCCTAGGCTCATACATGGCCCAGGGCATACAGACTACTAGATGACCTTGGCCATACATGCTATAGTTGATAACCATCCCTGCAAATACCATCAGGCTAGCCAGTGTCCCATGTGTATCACATGTGCAACAGAGGCGATACGTGGCAGGATGTTGAACTGCTGTACAGTGCCGTGTAGATGTATATGGTAAAACACATGCATGTAAAGGCTTCTGTGTGCATGTCTGCATTGTCACAAATCATGTCCGTTAAGGCAGTGTATGTGTTTATATGTGACATATACACAACATCAAGGTCAACAGCATTAATGTGGACACATCCAGGCATGTGCTGATAGGTAAGAACACCAGTACAGGCAAACAGACATGCCCACATCAAGACAGCATCCACATGGAGTATGAGCAATGTAATCAGGTGACACACATATATGGTGATAATATCCAATCCCCATTGGGTGTCACATGTGTGTGACACAAACATGTCAGTGGTGTCAGTGTCATGAAGATTTGCAAAGACAACTATTTATATGTAATAAATGTGATACACATGTATGTGCAGCTGTATCTCTGTGCATCTGTGAGATACTGTGACCTGTCTCCATCATTATGTCTTCCAGGTATGCCATGAGCAAGGCTCCCAGCCTATACACGCTTGGAGGATGAGGCCCTTACTTATACCTTACCTCCAAGACAACTATGATGTCCTGTTTAGCCATGTGCCACAGGATGCACAGCAGCGGGATGACCTGTGGCAGGAACTTCCAGGAGTGTTAATGATGTGGGTGGCCATAACCGCACATACCAGCAGGTGCACAGACACTGCACGGACCTGATGAGACGTGTGAAACAACGTGCGAATGCAATCGCCAGGGAACAAGGTGCAACAGGTGGTGGGCCACCAACCCAGCCCCCACTCACACGTACCGAGGAGCTACTGGCCAACCCGGGGACACCGTCAGAACAGCATCCACAAGCCATAGCTGACATCATGGAGGTGGGTTTCTCTCAACCATAGAGCCTGGAGTTTCCTGGTAAGTCACTACTGCAGATATAACTATTATATCCCATATAGTTGCATGTGTCACTGTACAATATGTAATGTAACATCATATGCAAGGCATGTATACACACATACCGCATACTAGAGTATGCTACTCTGTGTATGCACACATGTGCATACTCCATAGTATATCCTATTTTACTGGTGAATGTGTTAACATGCACATTGCACCCTGTAGCTGTCATACAGGCGTGGATAATGATCATACTGCTGTGTCACCCCTATATAGGTACCTCTGGTGTTCTGCTAAGACAGCAGGCTGTTGCAGGTGAGACAGTTATAAGTATCAGGCATGTTAATGCACAGATCTATTTGCCATGTGGCCAGTTAACACATGTACACATAATGTATGGTCCAGTCACAATATACAGGTCGCATCTGCAATCCATCACAATGGCTACCAATGTGCAATACTTACAAACTAAGTGAAACACCAACATGAAACCTCAGAAACTGTCATTGCTAGATGTGTGGACAGCTGTGCATACAACGGTGGAGGTGTTGTTCAATGTAGGAACATGTACTACACATCAGAACTACACATGTGGTGTACACAAACAGTACTACACAGTGAGCTGGAGAATGGGCAGCCCACAGGATTCACCATTGTGGATTATGCCCCTGCTATGAGTGCACACATTGTGATGTGCCATCTGACATGTACATGACATGTAGTGGGCCAGCTGCAACATTGTCTCACTATCCCATAAAACATACCCCACATACCAAACATACAACCCTTTGTCTGCATAACCCTGTGGACAGTGGAGTATATGACATCTATGGGTGTATGTCATATGGAATAACACAGACGTATGAGATAGATGGCCATCACAACCGTTTGGCCAACACATGTTCACACACGGTCATGGAGGATGGCCAGAGACATGTAGCAATACACAGTAGATGTGATGTGTTTGTGTGTACACCCTGTTGCACATTGGCTACACATGGTCCAACTATAGCCTTTGTTGAATGGTTATATTGCAGATGTGGAACGATGGACATCCTACAGGCCTGTGCACAGCTTGTGGAGGCGTAACATCATTTGACCACATAAGATGTGTTGAACATCATGACTGTGTCACAGCATGACAGTAGTCACCTGTATACCATCCACATACATACACAGACAACCACATCAGGCCACAGATACAGTACATTTATCTTGCTGCTGTTGGACATCACTGTCAGCCGTGCACCTCATGTGTGTGGTACACAAATGTCATGTGGGATATGGTGTATTGACAAGTCTGCCATGTGTGGACATGGCTGCCAGGCAGCTAAAATATGTTTACAGATGTGTAGGGGTGGCATCCGTATGGCCTTTGGTGACCTCAGTCACACATTCCATATTATGGTTTAGTGTGTATACACCTCAGCAACATGAGTCACAATCCAAAGTATATATGTATTGTGTAAGCAGACAGTCATGGCTATGCACTGTGTCTGTAATTCACACTGTATAGCAATAGAGATGCCTCATGATTCCATGCAATGGCACTGTGTCTGTACTTCACACTGTATAGCAATATAGATGCCTCATAATACCCTTCAATGGTCATGCAAATCTGCTAAATAGTGGTGGTAGCAGCAGCAGTGCAGCTGGTGCTGCACTGTCCACACCAGGACACAGCAGGCCACATGCACATGGCCCTGGATGGTCCCAATGGTGACACGGTTCCAGTGGACATGTGTCATCGGACAGTACCCAATCTGCACCTCTGCCTGGTAGTGCCCGTGCAACCCCTGGCAGGCACAGGTCATGTGGCCATGGCCAGACACCGTGAGCTGTAAAACCTGGTCTGTACAGTCTGGAGCTGTCAATAATACTCCTGTGTAGGCCAGACACATGGCAGAACTGTGTGCACGCATACTCGCACACACCAGAAACATCTGTAGGGCACAACAACACTCACATGCATAACAACCACACATAGCCAATTAGATCACAGGCCCTAACCCACACACATGATGTCATCCACTGGTGCGGCCTAGGTCCCTGGCAAACATTATCACCCTGTGCATATGATGATTCCTGTGACGCATCCCTGTCATCCACACCATCGGTGCAGGAACATGCTCATATGGTCTGATGCACAGGGTGAACAGAATAGAGAGATAAGTGTAGATTACAATTGTTGTGTACTGTTGATATGCAGCAGACATACCATGTAGTATAGGTTTAGAATGCATTGTTTTCTGTTCACAGTATGTGTCTTGGTAACAACAGTAACAGTATATTGGTAATGATGTCCTGCTTCCCTCCTTCAGGTCTAATTGCATGTGCCATTGAGTGCCAGTGTTTGCAGTTTCCCATGTGTAAATGTGGACTACTCACAGGTATGTACGGCAATACAAGCATGCTATTCATAGCTTCAACCTCACTGTTAGAAAGGCTGACATTCCAAAGATGTCTACACACCTACTGATCCAGGAGCATGGGAGCTGTGTACTAAGCTACAGTGGCTAGAGACATGACACCCATATGAGTGACATCACAGGTATAGTTACATGGGGTGGGGAGTTTACATAGCAGTCTAGTTGATGACAAGGGTATAGGCCAATTGATAGCTTCAAGTCTCACTGTGTAGGAGTAATACACATTCACATTACAGGATGAGAACACACAACTACACATACACACACACACACACACACACACACACACACACACACACACACACACACACACACACAGGTATTCACACCCATGTATTCAGACACACAATAACATGCCCACACTCATGGGGTCAACGACACTGTAACACACACACACACACACACACACACACACACACACACACACACACACACACACACACACACACACACACTTGATAGTGTTGAGGTGAGGACCCCTGCCTATGTGGTAATCACAATTACAGTACTGTGCACCCACATGACGCGACACAGAGAATACACATGTACAGGTAGTCAGTAATGCCTTAGATCGACTGCATCAACAGGGTAGTAGATTGCATCACCTGGAGGGGTTAGGGGTCCTCTATGTTCACTATGGTAACATACATACTCACTCCATGGACCAGACAGCCATACATACATACACACACATACTGTGGAGTCCACAATTGAATGCATCTATGTCATGCACATACAGATAGCTCACATGTGTGTGATACACACCCCACCCCTGCCTATGTCTTGCTTTCTACACTGCAGTATGTACAGATCTCTACAACAGTGTACAGGAGTGTGAGTAACAACTGGGATGTATTCCCCACCATACGTGGCATATATGGACACAAAAGCAAACACACATGGCAGTACTATGAATCAAACACCTGCTATCTTATGATATGTATGACAGACATGCAGCAGTATTGCCCGCATTACAATGTGTACTGATGCTACCTTTGGCAATTATGCTGATATATGCACACGGGAGGTCTTAAGTATTACAGGTGTCAAGTGATTTACAGTCAGTGACACCCTGACCACTGTGTAGGGTGTATGTGTTCCCCTTCAATTAACAGAAACATAGCTTAGTGTTTGCACATGTTATTGTAGGACGGCTTGTGACACACCTGTGAGCTGTCTTCAGCAAACATCCATCTGCAAAGATGGCCCACCACTTAGTTATGTCCACACATCCGTCCATACCTGATGTACATCTTACCGTACTGTCAGTATATCACCATATACACTTGGCAATGATGGGGCTGCATTGCAACTGCATGTTGTAGTAAGACACATGTCACCTGCAAACATCAGCTACTGCACATGCACTGTAGCTGAACGCACACCACTACATGTACATGTGTGTAGGTCCCACATTCCTGTCATTTAGTCATGTTTGTAGGCATTGCAATTGGTGGACATGTGTGATGACATACATGACACATGGACTGTTGTATGATATGATAGTTGTCATGGGTAACCAGTACATAGGGAATGTTAACTCAGTCAACATTGATATCACACCTTATGTACTGTTAGCATTGAACAGTCATGGACCTACCTTCCATGTGCATGTGTGTAATTGCTGTAGCCACCTGTCTGCACAAAAGACAGCAACAGCTATGCTATGTACATATGTGTTGTGTGTGTGTGTGTGTGTGGCATGTACATATCCATGGCAGATACATGTATGTCATATCCAAACATGAGGGTGCTTACTGGTGCACAGCAACAGTCATCTGTTACTGCTGTATACGACCCAGGGCCCCTGTTATGTGTACAGCCGACCTGGTTACAAACAGTGGTATTATTGCATGGCATAACACATGATGCAACTGTGTCAGCACATGGGTAGTCTGCACAGTTGCTGTAGAGCTAGGTACAGTCCACTGGTCATGGGTCACATGGTGTTGTACTAATATATGTTCTACCACATGTATGGATGTGTTTTGCTGGTCCAAGGACATGGTGATGTCTGAGGGCTACATCCTAGAATGTGGCTTTTGACACTGTGATCTGCACCTGACACATCTGTGATGCCTTTTGAGAGTGTACTGGTCAATACATGTGAGTGGCCTTCATATACGTGGCAACACCACCACCTGGAGCGGTCTGTACTGGTGTTATGGCCCACATGTCTGTATCCGAGGTATATGGTGGTAGTGCAATTGTGCACAACTGAACCTTCAGCCAGGTGTTCCTCACTGCACAAATGTCAGTATTCCCCATTATTGGATCTACATTGAACAGCTGTGATTACGAATGCTACACATCTAGCACTGTTTAGCATACACATACAATGCAGTTGTCCTCTGGGTGTCAGGGTGTTAACCTGGTCTCAGGACATTCATCTATGAATGTCACTAGATGGGTATAGTAGCCACTCCTGGCAGGACATCACCACGGGTGGTACTAGTGTGCCAGGTTTAGACTGGTACATCTAAGGTGATGGACAGCAGCAGACGTTGTGCAGAAGACCGGTGTCAGATATATGTAGTGCAGTGTTCCTGATAACATTTACAACTATTGACACCGGAGTCCATTACAATGTGTTGTTCATGTCTAACTGTAATAGCATAGCCACTGTGCCCTTCCATGTTCAGAATCAGAGTGCATACAAAACAACCCTGTGTGTGAGCATGCCCAGTATAACGTTGTGTAGATGGACACATAGTGCATTCCAAATGGCCATGTGCTACTAAGTGTGTGAGCATGCCCAGTGACACCTTGTGTCATTTATGTGCCTCTATGTGTATGGGCATGGCCATTGTAACCCTGTATAGCGATAGTAGTCGTCCAGTCAACAGATGGCCATACCCCACTTCAGGATGGATTCCTACATTGAACACACTGGTTCAAAGGTATATACATCGTAACTGCCAGCATCCATGTCGATGTCCGCATTCCTAGAAGGTTATATTGACAGTCTTGAAAAGTGTATTGTCTGTGGCGTGGCTCATATCTATGTAGTATTGTAATAGTGGTCCATAGATAGGCAGTTGTCCTGATTGCACCACTGGCGTGTGTTTGTCTCTGTCTGCCTGGGGACAGAAATATGCTTTTTAGACTGCTCACACTCCATACAATCCCTATCGCCATCTTTGCCAATGCTGATGATGTCACCCATCTAGAAGTACACCTCTGGGAGTACTGTGCCCTAGTAATCTCAGTAGCACATTCAGTAACTGCGTAATACTGTAGTGTAGTAAGGTAGTTCTGTCTGTGTTCTAATCCCAACCATGCCAAGTGTGTGTGTGTGTGTGTGTGTGTGTGTGTGTCTCTGTCTGCCTGGGCACAGAATAAGGCTTTTAGACTGCTCACACTCCATACAATCCCTATCGCTGACTTTTCCATTGCTGATGATGTCACCCACCTAGAAGTACACCTCTGGGAGTACTGCGTCCCAGTAATGTCGGTAGCGTGTTCTGTAACTGCGTAATGCTGTAGTGTAATAAGGTAGTTAAATCTGTGTTCTAATCTCAGCCATGCCAACTGTGTGTGTCTCTGTCTGCCTGGCGACAAAATAATGCTTTTAGACTGCTCACACTCCATACAATCCCTATCGCCGACTTTTCCATTGCTGATGATGTCATCCACCTAGAAGTACACCTCTGGGAGTGTTGCATTCTAGTAGTTTTGGTAGTGTGTTTTGTAACTGCGTAATGTTGTAGTGTGATAAGGAAGTTAGGTCTGTGTTCTAATCCCAACCATGCCACGTGTGTGTGCCTGGGGACAGAGTAATGCTTTTAGACTGCTCACACTCCATACAATCCCTATCGCTGACATTTGCATTGCTGATGATGTCAACCACCTAGAAGTACACCTCTGGGAGTATTGTTCCCCAGTAATCTCAGTAGCGCGTTCTGTAACTGCATAATGCTGTAGTGTGATAAGGTAGTTAGGTCTGTGTTCTAATCCCAACCATGCCAACTGTGTGTGTCTCCGTCTGCCTGGGGACAGAGTAATGCTTTTAGACTGCTCACACTCCATACAATCCCTATCGCCAACTTTGCCATTGCTGATGATGTCACCCACCAAGAAGTACACTTCTGTCCCAGTAATCTCAGTAGTGTGTTCTGTAAATGCGTAATGCTGTAGTATGATAAAATAGATAGGTAGGTGTTCTATTCCAAAGCATGACAGGTGTGTGTGTTTGGCGGTCATATCCTATGTGTTGGTGTCTGTGAGTGGCTAGCTACTGGATGTGTTGAGGAGTGTGTTTTGTTGTTTTCTTATATAGTGGCCATAAATATCACAATCAGCCAAGAGACTGGGTTGGCAAGACATACACATACATTCGGCAATAGGTCTGATGAGTAATGTCAGCAGCCCTAATCTTACCCTTAATACAGTCTGAACTGAACCCGTGTGATGCACAGAAACACACTTGCCTTGATATTAACACCAGTACATAATGCAGGAAGTGCATGTGGTTTCCTTTTCATTCTTGTCTAATGCTTTGGTGTCACATGGTCCGATGTTGAGATATATATTCTATATCTACGTATGTATATGCGTATATATATATATATATATATATATATATATATATATATAATTTTATATATATATATATATATATAGTTATAAATATATATATATATATATATATATATATATATATAGTTTTATATATATATATATATATATATATATAGTTATAAATAAATATATATATATATATATATATAGTTTTTTATATATATATATATATATATATATATATATATATATATATATATATATATATATATATATATATATATATATATATAGACATTAGCACACATAAATCTACATGATGGAATACATGTCCTACACTGTTGAATGCCTGTGCTGGATGATCTGTATGTGATAACTTCAGCTGTATGTATATCTGCCATGGCTTAGTGGTAAAGCACATCATCTGTGGTGTGCAGGGTCCTGGGTTTGAGCCATGCAGAGGCTGGTTGTTTTGTTGCTGGGAAGAACAAGGGACATTGAATACGGTGATAGTAAGGTGCTTTTAACCAGTTGTGTGTGGGTCTGCACGACAGTAAGCAGTGGTTATTTTTGGGGAGGCTCAATATGGGTCATGTAACTATGCATTAGAAGACAATACTATGCAAACGAGGTGGAAAATAGTGAATCCCATTTATCCCCAATGTGTGATGCAGATTCCAAGAGTGTGTGTATAGATAGCCGGGTGCAGGACTCAAATATAGGTGAAAGCATGGGGGGGTGTCAGGCATACTGTACGTAGATTGGAGCCCTGTGTCTCGGTATTCCTCCTGGCTTAGCACGCCTAAGCTAGGGGTATGTCTATACCTGCCTAGTGCAATTGGGAGGGACAACAGCAGTAGGAGAGTAGTCAAGGTGAACAAGCTGGGCAAACAGGTGATAATTATCACAATCAGCAGATTACAGGCCCAGCCCAGCCCAGAACACTACGATAAAGTGAGCAAGCACCATACCCTCGGGTTTTTCCACACTCTACACCACTGGTGTATACATGTGGGGAAACTTTACAAAACAATCCAATGAAATGAGAAGGGCTGCAGCAGGCAACATAGACCAACATGTGCAGGAGGCTGTGGGTGGTGAGGATGTGAATGCTGCTGAACAACCCTCAGTGAGGAGACAGAGAAGACTGTACAGACCCAGGGTAACCTACCAGGGGCTACATGAGCTG
The DNA here is from genome assembly GCF_019279795.1 of Protopterus annectens. NCBI lineage: Eukaryota > Metazoa > Chordata > Ceratodontiformes > Protopteridae > Protopterus > Protopterus annectens. Next base: position 94,569,448 of record NC_056729.1, on the reverse strand, counting down.
GAGATAGTGGAGCACTATGGGGTGAACAGAGACCTCCTACAGCAGATTGTTGAGCTGTGCCGGCCACACCTGACACATCGAACAGGCCGAGGAGAACCCATCCCAGTGGATACCAAGGTATGTGTAGGCCTAGGTATATTAGTCATAGGTACCCCCAAATCACAACTGGGGATATCATGGGAATCTCACAGGCATCTGCATCCAGAGTATTCCACCAGTTCCTGGATGCCATGCCACCACATGGCAGTGAGCATGTACATTTCCTCAACACATGTGAGGTGTTGAACAGCAATATGCGTCTCTTCCACCAAATGGCAGACTACCCTGGAGTAGTGAGTGCTATAGCCTGCACACACATATGCATCAAACCACCACCTGGGGAGCAGGGTAGGGCCTACATTAACCGCAGGGGCATCCTCTCCATTAACTGCCTGGTCTTATGCAATGCCCAGGGCATTATACAGAATGTGTGTGCTGGCTGCCCTGGAAGCTATGATGATTCCGATATGTGGCATGTGATGCAGCTGTATTACAGCTTTGCCAATATGGACATCCCTTATGGTCACCTAGTGGGGGATGCTGGGTACCCACTGGAGCCATGGCTGATGACACCCATCAGAAATACACACACAGCTGAACAACTATGCCATAATGAGGCACACGCACAGGCAAGACATATAATTGAGCGTGTGTTTGGGATGCTCAGGTCATGGTTCCAGTGTCTGGACTCATCCGGTGGAGCCTTGCAGTATTCACCAGCTACATGCACCCAAATTGTTATGGTATGTGCTATGTTACACAATATGATCCTGCGGAAATAGCTGCATCTGGAGCAGCATGGGGCAGGGCCACACAGCCCCCCACCAATGCCAAGGCCTGTACAGGCACAGAGTGACTCGGAGGAGGAACAACCTGAGCCGAACCCAGTAGGTGGAGGCGTGCCCAGTATGACCTGGCCTTGGCAAAGGGGCAATGCATAGCATATGCACCGACACAGTAGGTACCCAGGGAATGTCACCCTCTCTGACTCGCACAGACAGTAAAAGGGATGTCAAGGTAAGTCAATCAACCTACCAATTGGCAGTTGTATTAGAATGTGTTGTTACCTGTAGCTATGGTATGGATGTGAGCATGCAAGGGAATTTGGTGGCCGAATGTTAAGGCAGCGGACAGTAGACATCCATAGTGGCACCATGACATCTGTAGCACATACCGAGGTCACCATAGTAGTCAGTAGTACACAGGGTGTCATAACCCACTGCGGGTAATGGGCTGAGCATCATGTGTGTGTGCATACACCCCACACAAGTCTCAACCAGCTGGACAAGTGTAGACCAACACAGACAAATGCTGTACTATGGCCTCTGAATATGCCCAATGGATGACCCCCCCCACAGACCCACACAGACAGACAGACTACAGCAGGCCAGGCAATTGGATGTAGGTTGTGAAGGCTAGGATGTCTGAAACTAATATGTTGGAAATTAAAGCTAAGATCTGGAGTACACTGTTATGCCTCTAGCCAGCACAATAGGTAGGTCTACACACTGAAATGGAAATAGGTCTACACACTGAAATGACATACCAGTACAATAGTAGCAAAAGTGTACAAGTGTCAGCTGTGCCCCTTTCCAATGTGCACATGTAACAGTCAGGTGCGCCCCCCCCAGGAATGTGGATACAGTCAGATGTCCCCCCACGCTGTGTAGAAATGTAGCAACAGTCAATGCCACATGACCGATGGATACCCTGCAGACACAGCATGCCACCTGTCAGTGTACAACGCAGAGGTCGGCACCACAGTACTGACTACCTGGAAATGTAACACATGTGTTACAGTTGACCATACTGGGCGTGCTCAAATGCATGAAGGTATGACAGCAATGTCAGTTGACAACATGCAGAATGGTCATACTGGGCATGCTCACACACGTAAACACAAGATGGCCAGGTCTGCAAACACCAGTGGTCCGGACATATCTGCCGGTACATTGCTATACTGTTGGATGACTGTGCTGTATGGTATGAGTGTGGTACTGTCTATTATCTGTATATTTGCCATGGTGTATTGGTAATTCACATTAGCTGTGTGCGCAGGGTGTTGCTACTAACACTTGCAAAGGACGGTTATTTGTTTGTGGCCAGAACGAGCCCATTGGATATGGAGTGAGTAAGGCACATTGAAGCAGTTGGGAGTGGTTGTGCATGAGTTTGCACGGTGTTAAGCACTGCTGACCTCTGGTTACAGCTTCTCACACTTGGTTACAGTCCACATTTCTTTACCAGTGCAATACTCGCATACTGGTAGCCAAACATGCTTACACCCACTCACTCCCTCACTTGCACATGCACCGACATTGGTGCTTGCATGTGTCACTCACGCTGGGTGGGGGCGATCCCTTGTGATGCCTATTACATCTGACTACATGACTACAGTATCAGGTATGGCTGACCATTAGGCGACGGCTTGGCGTTCGACTGTACGGAATCGACAGCCTGTCCAGTGAGTTAATCATATTATATGCGTGTTCCTCATACGATCTGCTCCCATCTGGCTGATACATGGGAAATGATACTCTGCAATGCAGCCAAGTAAATGTGTTTTGGGACCCACATCCGTCTGCCGGGTCATGCTGCCGCATACCTATTGTAGGTTTGCCACCTTTTAAATTGGCCGTGGTGAGACTTTAGGATTAACACCTGTCCCACTTTGCGTGGGACAGTCCCTCCTTAGGCGTATGTGTCATGTGAAAATAATCAAGACATAGCAAATGTCCTGATTACAGGACAATATTATATTCTGCATTTCTCTAATAGCTGCATGTAACAGTTATTGTATATATGACACTTCTATATGTTATGTGAAGTAGCATAAGCAACTGGACTGCTACTAGACTTAAGCTTTTATTTGTGTTAATACATATAGTTCTGTACTATGCACAGCTGTAGGTATGTTCTGACCTGGTACATCTGACATTTCTATGGAGCAGGTCCCACTTTGCCCATTTGGAAAGGTGGCAGCCCTATAGGACCTATATGTAGAGATGTCAGATTTGGCAAGGCAACACATACCCACAGCCAGTAGAAAATAGACTACTTCACCGGTTTGCATAAGTAAAGGTTATTCTTGTAGCATTATAGCTGCTAATACTGTTTCCTATAACATCTAGGTGTTTCAGATACAACATAATCATTTTATGCAACCACTACAGAAAATATATGGATTCTTTGCCCTAAATCACAGGCCATGTGCCATAATAACATTTATTTTCCAAGACACAACTGCCCACAGGGGAGTATCCCTCTCGCAAAGGTGAACAGGTTGTAACCCCAACCTATTATGCTATCATCTACCTAAGGTAGTCGGCAGAATATGCGCTTTCCATCATTAGCAGACCTCACATACGAATGGAGGAGAATGAACACTGAATCAGGGACACTGCATAACACACTCAGGGACACATTTAGATGATTGGTACTATTAACCTGACACATTGACAGTCCCAGAGCATATGTATTCATACACATTTGTCGAGGTACATGCTGTTTATGACTCATACATGTTGTCATTAGTCATTATGTGTATTCCGCCACCTGTTGACCTAATATCACTAGTTCTGAAAGGGTTTAGTTAGGACTGTGTTCGATTCTGATTCGTAATCATGGATGTCCATGATAATCGGGTACAGTACACTGATATAGTCCCTATGTGTTCCCCCAATGGTTTACTGACTATTCAGTAGATGTGCTCTTATGGTTTGGGAGGTATGGGCATCTGCTATGCCCACATAGGAATATTAAATACTTCCACGGGACTGGCCTAATACATCTCTGTCAACCAGCACCTGCACGATTAGGCCCATTATTGCATACCCATGATTCCTCTACCTGACACCCCTCAATAGCACTCATCCTTACTGTGAGCGCAGTTGGGATATGAACACACCCTTACACACTGCCCACTCTCCCCGTCTCGGGACACATGTCGTGCATTTTGTCAACCCGTGTGTTATCAGACTTGCATAACCTACTGTTCTATGTACAGCTACATCCTGGTCGCATCAATCATTAACGGTTCGCCTACAAGGCAAATTTTTGGTGTCCCGCAAGGGACCCCGTGAGCCATGTTTAAAGTGTAGACCTTGCAGATCTCTTCCACTGGTAGTTTCCTGCCGGTAGTCTGGAAAGCAGCGGTATATTTACATTTATTGCATGTCTGTATGTCTCACCGGCCTAGCTGGGGGGGGGGGGGTAGACGTTTGTTTATTGGACCTCCCACTAACATATGCCCGGTCTTAACATATGTTACCCGTAATTGCTGTAATGTAACCTAGGTATGTACATGTGTATATCTACAGTAACATATTTATATATATATATATATATATATATATATATATATATATATATATATATATATATGCAATAAAAACTTCTATGACTATACTTGTAAAAATGAAAAATAAAAAACTGGAAACAAGACCCACATGAAGTCCACAGTGGTAGAATTAGCTTTCGTTCCTTTATTCTGTATCGGAAGCTAATTCCACATTTATATATATATATATATATATATATATATATATATATATATGTATACATCTGTGTGTCCGTTGACCAATACATTTCCTGGCCATACGTACTTACACATGCGTATTGGGTTTTATATATGCTTCACCAGCATACTATTGCCTTAGTCATTATGACACAGACACTTCACTCCGGTTATCTTGTAATCGGTATTTAGCACGTTATACAGCGGACAGATGTCACAATATGTTCATGTACAGATTACCGATGGTAATTGGGATGTGATACAGTGTAATTTCACCTGTTCCTCGTCCGCACAGCCTATTATTCCAGCTACTGTGTTTGTTTGTTTGTGCACATTCATATTATTTATGTCAGTAAATGGAGTGTATGTGTTACAGAAAATGCACTTCAACATATTGTTGTCTGCATGTGCATATGCATATATACCTAATACGTACTAGCTGATCTACACGGGGCGGTCCATTGGAACTGGCACAACCAACCTTGGCACTCCTGGATCCATAATCGCATACCCATAGTTCCTCCATCCCACCCGTGTTGAGTTTCCACGAGTAACAGCCATTATCCATCTGATATCGCAGCCGTCACACAACTTTACACATTGCCCTCTCCAGAGCATTTGGGGCCCTACACACATTTTGTACCACTTTGTGTATTCACAGAGTCTCCCGCCATTTATATTTGCACATACGTGCCTTTCCTGGTGTTATGGATTACGGCCATTTGCGGTTTACAAGTGTAGGTGGTCCCAACATGGACTACATTCCGTCTGTGTGTAATGTAGACATAGCAGTTCAACAATGTTACGCCCACTGGTAGAAGCCTGCCTCTGGTGTGAATAGCGGTGCTCTGCTCACTCTTGGGCAGCTTTATCTGACATACGCTGCAAGCACTATATAATACCTTAGTTGCTTTAGATTCCCTTTACAACCCTTGTGTATGCTTTATTCTTAGGGCTTTCATTCTTCAAATATAAATATATATATATATATATATATATATATATATATATATATATATATGTATATATGTATATATATATATATATATATATATATATATATATATATATTTCATGTCTGTGGATATATATCAATACACACACATCTCTCTCTCTCTCTCTCTCTCTATATATATATATATATATATATATGTGTGTGTGTGTGTGTGTGTGTGTGTGTGTGTGTATATATATATATATATATATGTGTGTGTGTGTGTGTGTGTGTGTGTGTGTGTGTGTGTGTGTGTGTGTTTATATATTTATATATATATATATATATATATATATATATATATATAAATTACATCTGTACATAAAAACATACATTTGCTATGCTGTGAGCTGCTTACACCCGCACAGGCGCACATGTACTTACTGTGAGTTACATATGTTTACTGCTGCTTATTTGTGCTTACGTGTGCCTTATTCATTATGACAGTACCACTTTGATTGAAGGAATCCAGTTAATGGCCCCATGCGAAACACACGTTCATCTTTACATGTTTAAATGTTGGCTTTACAGCACAGCGACATTCATTCCACAAGGAAATGATATGTGCTATAGCCGAACTTGAACCGGGAATGCCTTTACGTTAGGCGGATGCTCTAACCACTACACTATTGGTGTTCTGCTTCATTTATATGTATACCCATGGTTCATAGTTACCCGAACACACGCCTCAATCCTTCACTTACACAGCAGGCATCCATTCTCCTGCTGGGAAAACCGCAGTACTACACATGCACCATTCCCTATTCCCTACTGCTCTATACCCGTGCTGCATGTTTACTCACTCCGGGGATATTCAGAACTCCAAAGCTTATAGTCCTAGCACATACGTGTTTTTGATTGTCAGGGTGTTCATGTGGTCATCCGAGTTTAGGCTTGTCCGACTGTAGACCGGAACAGCCCTGTACCCGTTTGAAAGTCAGAATTAGCACGTGGACAGAGTTAGTCCCAATGTTACCATTCTACCTGTGTTTACAGACGCAGGTGTTTGCCCACCTCTGACCGGCCTGATATGTCGGCCCTACATGATACGTGGTGGGGGGTTTCTGCTGGTGTTTCCCTTCACATTTGTTACAACTGCTTTATTGTGACCATGTTCATTCATTCATATATAAATATATATATATATATATATATATATATATATATATATATATATATATATATATATATACATACACATATATATATATATATATATATATATATATATCTGTACATACACATACATATACACTTACATACCTATTTACATTTCCCATACTGTTGAATGTCTGCCGCGCATCCCCGCTGGCTTTACCTCCCTATATCCGACGGATATTATTCTGGCCATCACATAAAATTAGCGGCCCTTGCATGTCTTGGACCCAGAAACAGACACACCTTAGTCACCGGTTTGACCACTACACCATCCGTGGTACATTCCGTATGGATGGTAGCTAGGATATATGACTTCACTACAGGTATTCAACAGTACTGGCAACAAATGTGACGGTTGGTGTACATATGTGTACGGACCTCTCAACTACTCAGGGACTAATTTCAACAGTAACAGGGACAAGACAAGGACAAATCAGGGACAATCACGGACACTTTTACAATATTAGTACTATTAACTTGAAACATGTTGACAGATTCAGAGGATATGTATTAATACATATTTTCTGAAGTAAAAGACGTCTATTACTCTTAATTATTGTCATTATTCATTCAGTGCAATTCAACACGTTTCCTCCAAAGGTCACTGGTTTTAGGGGGGATTAAGAGGCTGGCCAGTTATTGTGCGGATGCTCTGACCATTGGTAGGGTTGCCACATTTTCATATGGCTAAGATGGGATATATTCGGGACACACCAGGTTTTTCAGGCCAACACATACCCACGGTCAGTACAGGGTTTAGAACTTTACATATTTTCCTAGATGAGAGCTTATTCTTGTAGCAGTTTAGTTGCTTATTCTGTTTCTTGTAAGATTTATGGATTTTACTTACAGAAATAACTGTTTTAGGCAACTGTTACATGAAATATGGTACATAATTATTTCCTACAATCACAGGGCATTTGCCATTGTATTATTTTTGGTCAGGACACACCTACCCAAACAGGGACTGTCCCTCACAAAGTGGGACATGAGGTACCCTGCTTACATCAGCGCCTTAATCACCCTATATCCAACTGCCACTATGCGAATGTGTAAAGTATATATTCTCGATAATTGATGTGGGGAGCCATGCATCATGGTCAGGTGTTTAATCCCGGGTAGTAGGTTCTGCATGACCGGCTGGAGGTTGAGCAGTCTTGTGAACCACTACTGCACATACAATTTGTGTCCAGATGTCTACAGGACTGGACATCGTGTCGTGATACCAAGTCTGATGTTTACACAGGATACTTATCCCATGAGGGATATCCAAAAATTGAACAAGACAATAACCTTCAATATTTTTGGATTTACGAAAACGTGATAGGGCTATACATGCAAGGGATACATAGTTTCCAATCCTAACACTGCCTAGGGTGAGACTGCCTATTAGATATGAGTAGTGATCACTATGTGCAGATATGGCTGCGCCAAGCTAGCAGCCCGTGTATGGCTGGATTTGGTGGATTTTCAGGAATGGGGGGTGGTTGTGTGCTGTAGAGGGGAAGATGGGTATTCAATTATGCATCCAGCTGTGTTGTAGTTGGATGGCTCAGTTCAGTCCAGACCATTATGTGGGTATGTGCCGGTGACATTTCTGTACATGTGTATCGCACGTTTTAATATTCATATGTTTGTGGGATTGTGTTCTACAGTCAGGTTGTATTGCGGATATGTATGTTTGTTCTTTGTGTTTCTTTCTGATTCGCCCACTGCTCCCTCATACACCTCCAGTTCACCTATTGTGCATCCAACACAGTCTCCCCTTTGCGAATTATTACATTACTCGTCCCCCCACACCCATATTCCACACACTCCATCCATCCTTTCTCTGGTTGATGGCCCATGGCACGGTCAAGGGAACACATTGCATACACTACATATCTCTGGTACCTGTATGGTTGTAAGGACTACCCTAGCATTTTTCACCTTCCACATGCTGTACATCACACACATAGGTACACGCAAATACTTATCTTTCATGACATGGTAGGTAGACCCGGGTAATACCCGTTCATCTTTGGCCCATCCTGACAAAGACGCCTTGAACCGCAAATGGGCAGATTTTGGGTGAATGCTCTGACCATTGGTAGGGTTGCCACCTTTTCATATGGCCAGGATGGGATATATTTGGGACACACATCAGATTTTACAGGCCAACACATACCCACGGTCAGTACAATGGATAGTACTTTTGTTTTATGCCAAAATGTAAGCTTATTGTTGTAGCAGTTTAGCTGCTTCTTCTGTTTCGTTTACTTGCTTATTCTATTTCTTGTAACATGTAGGTATGTTACATACGAAAATAACTATTGTATGTGACTATTACATAAGATGTGGGACATAATTATGTCCTACGGTCACAGGATATTTTACATTTATAATGGTTTTGGTATGGACACAACTGCCCAGAGGGGGATTGTCCCTCACAATGTGGGACAGGTGGTAACCCTGACCATTGGGCTAGACTCAGCTATTGGCGGCGCGCTAACATGATGCGTCTCGCTTCCACTTGGTATAACTATCAATACTACAATAGAATATGGGCACGGGGTTTTAAATGTCATTTGTTCGAGGGATGGGGACTCAATATTCAGCTATGTGCATTTGTGTTTGCTTCTTATTTTTGTGTTTGCAAAACTGTCTTGCATGTTTTGCATACGTTTCAGTATCCACGGACACTGACAGGTGTGATTACTATTGGAGGCAGGCTGTAATATTCAGCATTTTAGGCTGCAACCCCCATTCATTTAGGTTTAACTGCTCAATGAATACTGAAAACTCCTCCAAATTCCCCCTACATATAAAAATTAAATCATCAATATAACTCTTAAACAAAATAACATTCTTTGCAAATAATTCTGTAGAATAAATAAATCTATTCTCAAAAAAAGCCATAAAAATAACAGCATAGCTGGGGGCAAAAGAAGCCCTCATCACTGTGCCTTCTTTTTGGAAAACGTAATCACCCCCAAACAAAAATAATTATGTGTTTAACAAAATTCCAATACTTCCACCAGAAAGGCTGTACGTGGTCCCTCCCCTAACATCTAAAAAACTGCTTCTAATCCCCACCTTCTTTTAATATTGGTGTATAAAGATTTCATATCTACTGTAGCCCAGTAAAAATCTTTTCACCGCTGAATTTTCTTCACTTCCTGACAAATATCAGCAGTACACTTAATATGGGATGGAATTTTGGCTAGAAAGTTCTTTAAATGAAAATCAAAAAAAATCCCAACGGTTTGCATAAATGACCCCACACCCGCCACAACTGGTCTACCGGGGGGTCATTTAAATTCTTGTGCACTTTAGGGATGGCACAAAAAAAAGGGTCTTTGGGATATTTAACAAACAACTTACTTAAATCCATGTCCGTGAAAAAAACAAGTCTTTCCCCTTTATCCAAAATTTCTCTTAACTAACTGTTGTAATGTTTACTGGGGTTGTTTGCCAGTTTTTCATATTCTGGACCAGCTAACAAATCAAAAAGCATTTTATCATACTTCTCCTTGGAAAACAACACCCAATTACCCCCCTTATCTGCCTCACAAAATTTGATATCACATCCTAAACTTCTACATGATTTTAAAATTTCCCGTTCACCCCTAGATAAGTTATACACTTTTCTAGATCTAACAAACTTATGTTATTCATGTTCCACTTTTTTATATAATACCCTTTCAAAACTTTGAACAATATTAGAACATTTAGGGGGAATGAAAGTACTAGAATTAGAATAATAAGGCACCTTTAATTTCCCATAACCAGTGAAATAACCTATTTCTCCTTCACCTTCATTATCGGAAAAAATCCGCCAATTCATTTTCATATATAGACATGTCAAGCAATGAAGCTTCTATATCAAACATTTCAACTTTATCAGTTTCAACAAGTGCTTGTTTTCCTTCAAAATACACTCGTAAATACAATTTTCTACAAAACCTTTTAATGTCCAAAATAACATCTGCCAAAAATGGAAAACAAGTAGGAAGAAACTTGTTTCCTTTCAGCAGTAAAATTTCAAGGTCTTTAGTAATGGTGGCATTTGATAAGTTCATAATATGCAGCTGACACTGCCCTGTTTTCTTCAGTTTACTACAAAAATGAACATCAGTCACAATTTATCAAAATACTTATTATATGCCACCCAAGATATATTCACAGTAGCTTCTTCACTAAATCACCAAAAAACATCATTTTCACTATTTCTTCCTGCCCCCATAATTTTTCCGACTCTGGCCTCTCTCCTTGGACTGAAAATCCTTCTGCAGTGATTGTCCCATCTCATAATATTCTCTATACAAGGTTGCTAAACTTTTTGTGTAAACATAGAACATGTTGAATTTATTTAATTTTACCTGTGTATGCCACTACTGGAATACAGTATCATGTTTTCTGTTATATAATCATAGCCTTTTCTACAAGTATGCAACAAATGCTCATGGGTGATTGGGTAACATGCTAATGATTACTGTTCAGTTCCTTACATTTTACCACTATGACAGAGCCTTCTATAACAATAATATGAGATACTGGTTAGTACAGCTACTAGTACTGCTTATGTGTAGTATGTTACCATATTGTTACAGTTAACTTGTGTGCATAGTAATTGCATTACCAATACGTGTGAGCCAATATTAACTCTGTGTTACACATTGCATTACACTGTTCAGTACTGTACACACATATACTCCTACTGCTCAGACTATTAGCAGATATAAGCCCTATTCATATCCAGGTATGACTGTACTGCACTGTATACTGATTGCCTGCAATATTTAATACATACCTGAAAATTCCAGACATTTGTGAGGCTCGGATTATTTCTCACTCTTGTAATATGTCCTGCATCATATGCTTATCTACGCTTTTTTTTGTAAATCTGTGGTGATTCTGCAAGGTGTGATAACTTTGGAGGAAACATGGCCCTCCTGAACCCTTCTCTTTGTGATACCTCAATTATGCAGTATCATCCAAGCATTTTACCAATCTCCCATCAAGTTGACAAGCTAGTATGAACTGGTGAAGTCAGGGTGTAGCAGAAGTGTGATATATCGGCAGCCAATATTACTGCTGAAAGAGGATGGTGTGACGCAGAACTGTAATGTTCAACCCCCTCTATGCTGGCATCATTCACAATAGCATTGTGAGCTGTTAGGCATGACCATTTATTTAGGTGAGTCCACACCACTCCTAAAGTTTGGTGTACATTCACCTGATCTAGCTACTGTTCATAGTTCTGGGTTTCACTGAGTCTTCAAGAATGACCTGCCTCACATCAGCACTGCATCGTCATGCCTTCTCAGATGAGGGATGAGCGGACATAGCATCATCAGTCCTCCCTTCACCCACCAGCTCAGATAAGTGCTTGTGACATTAAGTGAAATAAACCTGCCTGGGTCACAGGAAATACATTATCCACCTACACCAAGGAAGTTGGCTTCTTCTGCAAGATTTTTGAATTTCTGCACATACTTTTGAACTTAACAAGGGTTGGCTGAAATTTTGCCTTGCATGTTATCCATACTTTTAATTCTGAAATATTGAATGTTAATAAGGTCCATTAATGTCAAGTGATGTTGAAGAGCAAAATATGGCATCCAATGTGTCATATACATCTGTAATATTCTGAGATGTTCACAAACATAGAGAAATAACGCAGGTGACTTATACCAAGGTATGCCCACTTGTTTTATGTCACTTCAGTTGTGCTGTTTTACTTTTTAAATCTGTGCTTAATATGATCATGACTATAATATTACTGGCATTAGTTTATTGAAGTTAAAGACTTGCTTGGAAGAATCTACTTATATATTGTAATATAGTTTACATTTGGGAAACTTTCTTTGGAAACTGCTCTATGCAGACGGAAATACGCCCACTGTGATGCTTGTTGTAGACAATTTTTGTGTCCACTGAAGCATATTTTTCACACATGTATGTTGTCCATAGGTATGTTGTGTTCTTAGCACAGAGAGCAGTTTGCTGTCCATAGCTGACGGTATACTGCAAATCCTCCATCCACAAGTAGTTCTATAGCTCAGTAGCTGTATTGGAAAAGGAATCACTGTAAGATAATATATAATAGCTTTTCTTTCTATAATTATGACTACTGTAATTGTCTTTCTCTCTCTCTCTGTCTCCCCAATGCAGGATTACAATCAGGTTGGCGATCATAACCTGCATATTACGTTTTCGAGACATGGATGCCAAGAAATTCACCTCGACAGTAAAGCTCAAGAGAAGAATTTTGGTATCCATGTTGAGAACACAATATTAGGTTATAATCTGTGACACAGTCATAATTCTTTGTAGTGCATGGAGTTTTTTGTACTACATATACTACTAGTTAAAATAAAAAAATAGTGTTTTGCCGACTTTCAAAGCCATAAAGCACTTAGCATTCACTGCCAGAAAGGCAGTGTAACTAATGCAATCTGTTACATTTATACTCACCTTTCATGCCTCTCAGCTGTCCAGAGTTTTGCAAAATGTCCTGGTTATTGTTTCATATTTTTGGTCTGTTCCTCATAAAACCCAAGCATTTTGGACAAACCATTGAGG
>NC_056729.1:94371174-94553674 GCF_019279795.1 Protopterus annectens | reverse complement strand
GTTAAATTTATGGAAATATACCACATTTTATAGTACATTTAAATTTGCACAGTGTAACAATCTTCTAAACGGTCTTAACAAAGATATTTGAGTACCACTTACAGAATTAGGATAGATGCACCAGTATACATAAAGATTTAGCCAGGCTTGGAGCAGGGACATATCCATTGAGACTTGAAATACTCCTTGAGAGCTATTTTAAATTGAGATAGGGTGGTATCCAGGGTAATGTTAGCAGGAAGGGAATTCCAAATTTTGCCAGCAGAGTTAGCGAACAGGGAGTCACCAGCTGAGTTATTGGATTTGATGGTTTGTATTAATAGTCTACTAGATGACCATAGTGATCTGGAGTTGGAGTGGGGGTAGATGATGTTTTTCAGGGCAGGTGTATTATCTGGTTGGTTAAGTGCTTTGTGAGCAACAATGAGTTGATTATACTGAATCTGCCTGGGTAGCTCTAGCCATCCAAGATAATTTAGATTTTTATAATGATGTGTTCTACAGGGTAGACCAGTTGCAAATCTAGCTATGTTATTATAGCAGCTTGAACGTTTATTAAGATCATATTTATTTAGGTTGGCTAGTAAAGGGGAAGCATACTAGAGTGTAGAGAGTAGAAGGGAGTGGGCAATGGAGATCCTAGCATTATTCCATTTAACTTAATAAAACTATGGAATTCCTCAGATGTGAACTGGATTCCAGTGTCAGTATACACCTAAGTAAACCCTAAGCAGTTAAAATCTTTTAAAATGATCAGCTGTAGACTGGAGATGTGAGTTCGAGCACATGAAAAACAGGAAAATGTAATTCATGAAAAGTCCTATGATATCCAGATTGAAACCCTTCTAACATATAGCTGGAAACTTCTTTGAGTATAATAGTTCCTACTTAGGCACCTTCTGTTACATAAAACAAGACCAAAGAGCTTTGCATACGTTCTGCATCTAACTTTTACCACAAGATTAGCCGTCTTCCTATTGTTTTCAGATTATGTATGAACTGTTGAGAGTTCTTCAAATGCAGTTTGTCTCATAGGTTCATAGGTTATTGATCTTTGAGGATCTTAAGAAGCCTAGCCCTGCATTCCTATGGTAATTATTAGCCCTCATATTTTGCAATATGAGTCTCCAAAGATGGGCTGCACAAGTATATGCTAGGTACTTGCATATTTCCTTTACCCATGAGAGCTATTGCTGCTGAACCAGGGGTGAATTTGTGGCTACCCATCCATTTGTCTGAGTTACATTTGACTAGAGTAAGAGAAGTACTCTGCTTCACATGGAGAGAAGCCTGTTCCATAAAAGTGGAATTCTCTGTGATACATATCTATCCCTCCAGTACATTCTGTTAATCTTGCAAAAGAGGTTGAGGTACCTTGAATTGATTTTCCATCAATGTAACAGTTACAAAGGGAGTTATGCTTGCTGAAGGATAAGATTATACATTTTTTGGCATTTAGTTTTAGTACATGGTTTTGGCACCAACGATTTGTTTGGGCAGACCCTCTTGTAGGATCATGGTGTCCTTTGTGCCATTTATAATGACACCAGGTTTGCAGTCATCTGCAAACTTCATCAGCCACAATCCCTTAACATTAGCTTTGAACTCTGATAAGTAAATGGCAAAGATAAGTGGCCCAAGGACTCAACCTTGGGGCTGTCCAGTAGTGACAGTTCTTTTGAAGGAGGTAAAGCTGCCCACCCTTACTTCCAGTGTGCTATTTGTGAAACAGTTTGCAATCTAGTGAGTTACAGAGAGGTTTAGCTGGGATAGTTTATCTGTAATGCTTGGGTGCGGATGGCAGTGAACATTGATTAGCCCTCATCCATTGCCTCAGTGACTTTTACAAAAAATGGCAACTAGGTTATGTAGACAGGACATGCCCTTGATGAATCCAAACTGGGTTGTGTCAAGAGTCTGTAGGTCACCTATATCCTTGTTTATTAGTTCTATAATGATCTTTTCCATAACCTTACAGATGAGGCTGGTCAGGCGTATGGGTCTGTAATTACCCATGTGTGTTGTAGCCCCAACTTTGTACAAGGGAATAACTGTTGATGTCCCTCATTAATTTGGCACAAAGCTTGTTTTGAGACTAATGTTGAACAGCCTCCAAAGGGAGTCTGACAACATGTTTCAGGCTTGCCAGTAGGCAGCCTGGTATATTATCCTGCCCCACAGATGTAGTGTTCTTGGCTTTAGGTAGTGCTTTGAGAACTTGTTCTTGGGAGAGTTGAGAGAGAGTAGATGTGGGTATTTGATCTAAGTATACTGGAGGTGAAGAGGGGCTGAAGTTAGAGATGTATTTGTCCACTAGTAGACTGTTTATGCCCTCTGTGTTTGAGTATGTGATATCATTTGCTATTAGCTCTGCACAGTTATGGGCATTGTTTTTTGAGATTTCTAACATAGTTAAAGAAGGCTTTATGGTTAGCTAAAATTAGGAAGTGCAATGCCCACCAGGGTAAAAACTCTCTCACCAAGTTAAACAAATGACTAAGATGGCAAATTATATCTACCAATTATTTCTCACTCATTGTTTTAGTTTGTGGTTTGGGATATTTTTGCAGTGACCCAAATGATAACGGACATCAGCTGGGTATAACAGCCCTGTGTTTCTAATACTTAGTCAAACACTCTGCTTGTGCTGTGCTGATGAGGTCATAACAAGGCCAAAATCTGCATATCCACAGCTAGTGGTGTTTGGCTTTATTGGCCTGAAATTGTCCATTAAAATGACGAAACAAGTCATGGGCATTCAGAATCACCAATTAGCTGAAACACCTAATGTTCATAGGGATCATTTGCATATATCCCATGTGCCTCTGATACAAGAGGTTTGGGAGGTCACTCACTACAAGTTCTAGCTTTGCTGGAGTTTTCATTTTGTTTTTACCGATTGTTTTTTTCTGTGACCTTTTCACTCATTGTTTTACTCAGATAAAGATGGGAAGGCAATGGATATATTAGGGAAGAAGTTGTATACTTCTGGTACTTTAACCTTCATGATTTTAAATTGTCAAAGTCATATGTTAACATTTTTACTTGTGTCCTTTGAAAATATACAGAGATTATAGGCTAATCTTCCATCATCTCAGGTAAAACAATTCTGTAAATGCTTCTGTGACAGCTGCTTTTCAAGTGACAAGGCATATTCTGAAGTGTACATATGATGCCTCTGATGCAGCTTCCAGAGTGACTATTTCTGGATCACTTTTGAAAAGACTTTGTCAACTTCATTCTCAAAATCTTACTGCTGAAGTAAAATCTAAGCTCTTGAACTCTCCTTGAGATAAATATTCTTTTTTTTTTTTTGGCCCTTCAGCAGCTAGGATACTTATGAAGTGTGAGAAAAAGGAGAAGCTTATATAGGGAATGACAGAGCTTTTTCAACCCTCCTTTTTTAAACCAATTAACAGTTTTAACCATTCATTCACCCCATTTCCTAAAAAAAAACAATTTAAACTGTAGAGAGCCAGTACTCAATGGGGGAAAAGCAACAAAAAGGAACCTCTATGAAAAAGGGAAACTACTCAAAAATCAAAGTTAGCTTTCCCAGTCAGCATGACTATTCACCTTGTTCTAGCCTTCTTCACTACTCGGGCAATCTCTTTATCTTCTTCAGACTTCAGCTATCCTATTGACATCAAACAGTCCCAGAGAGTTGGGTTTTAAGGGTGGCACTGGGAATCCTCCCTCAGTTCCTGGGAATCCCTTCTTGACCAAGGAGCCAGATTTCTCTAGGTCTTCCCATTCTGCACAATACAATGTCCCAGAGAGTAATATAACCAGTGCCCTTAAGTCTTTAAGACAAAGGCTATTATTCAAGGAATTTCTGGTCCCCAAAACAGAAGGATCCTAGATGCTAATACTGGATCTTTCAGCTTTAACCCTCCATATCAAGATTACCAAGTTCAAGATGTTATCACTTCAGAATCTTGTACCCTTAATCCCATCCCTATCTTTCACAGTAAAGTTACAGCTAAAGGATGACTATTACCACATTCCTCTAGCCAAACAGTTTAGGCATTTCTTGAGATTTGCTGTATCTGACTTATATCATCAGTCCTCTCCACTCTACCAAAGGTATTTACAAAATGCATAGATCCAGTCATAGCTCACTGCAGACTCCAGTGCATACACATTTACCACATTTGGACAATTACCTAAGCTTTACAGACTCTTTTTCCAGCTACCACAAGTCTTTAAAAACTGTCCAGGCAGGAGTCTTCTCTTTTCCATTCACACAAAATGGAATTCCTGGGATATTTGTTGAACTCAAACAAGAAATAAGCTTTTCTTCTTCCAGACAAAGTAAAAATATTTCAACAGTTCTTCCTTTATCTGTGTTAGATCAGGGTTTTTCATTGTACAGTAGTCATTAGACATTAGACAGGTTAAAGAATAAAATAAGCCTAGAAATGGTGTTTCATTTATGCATACATTTTAGAAAAGCAGAAACAAAGAATCTTTCACTGAATGTTGACCTTGCTGGTTAGGAAATGGTGTTTCATTTATGCATACATTTTAGAAAGCAGAAACAAAGTATCTTCCACTGAATGTTGACCTTGCTGAAATAACAATTTCTCAAGGGAAGATTGCAGACAGTTCTTGTTATGCTCCTTTCTCAAGGAAAGAATCAAGAGATAAGTTAAGCTACAAAACAAGACGTAGCCTGAGGATCAAGGTTAGGGGTGTGGATATAGTCAATAGAGGAAAATTACTGAAAAAGACAATATAATATGTTGTGTTCAGAATAGCAGGACAGTTAAGTTTAGTAAGTTCGTTCGACCTGTTACTTTAGAGAAGATGACAAATACTTAAGCCTGAGTACAGAAAACAGGTCATCTAGAGACTATGTCAGTTTACGTTGTTCGGGACAATCCAAATGATATACAACAACTTGAATTGTTTATCAGTACTGTTAATGGAGACAGTATTAGGATATTGTGAACATCTAATAAAACCTTATTAAATGAACTACAGTGTTTGGGGAATTCATTCTGAATTCACAAGACGTGGTCCATAAGGGAGAGACTGACACATATTCAGCACAAGCTTGAGTTAAGAGTTTCATTTCTCAGTCTCATTGTATACAGTGTTTCCAGCTAATTGTGATGCAGTACGGCATTATCAAATCTTACAATCTGCAAGGGAATTTTTCAGGATTCTAGGAAGCTTGGCATCAATGATAGTCATGCTTCCCTTTGTTAGTCTACTTTTTTAATTTCTCCAAGTCTTTTGAGTTTCCATTACCATGATGGGAATGGACCCCATTCCTAAGTCAAAGTAAGATTAAAGTTCATGGAATTAGTATTGTTTCAGTCTTTGATGTCAGCCAGAAGTGTCCTTTGCAGCACCTGTAATGTGCCCAGTAATTACTCTTTCTACAATTCATATGGAGTTACATGTACTGGTAACATATCTAAATATGATTGTAGATTCTTTTTTATAAAACCCATTGCTCCTACTTCTTTGGGAACTGTCTTGGTATCTTTCTTCCACATTGCTCTTGTTTTTGCCTGCAAATCCTGGTATTTTATGACTTTGTATCTCTCTCTGTATGCAAGACACTGTAATCACTTTGGGAAGTAATTTCAATGATCAGTGCTACTTCTGTCTTCTTTTCATGGACCACTATACCTGGTTATCTCACAGCCATCTTTTGAACTGTTGGTAATGGGTGATAACATGTGATGTAGACTTCATCAGTTTCTATGATGCTTTGTGGCTCATTTTTCCAGTGTTTTACAACTACTTCAATACCATAATGTTTACACAATCCCCAGTGCAACAGTCTTGCCGCATTATTATGCCTTTCAGTATACAGTCCTTCTGCCATTAGTATGTTACAACCAGCAATGAGATGTGTGACTGTTTCCAGTTCTGGTTTACAAAACCTGCCTTTGTCTGTTTCTCCCAAATATTCAATGGACTTTCTAAACCAACATGTGTGTAGCCCTCAGTCTTGGGCCGCCAATATTAACCTTTCATCTTTTGGTTTGAATTTGCCTCTCCTTAACCATTCCTGCATTCGATCCTGATTAACATGAGGTTCTTACAGAAGTTTTCTATACTTGGAACTATATTTATGCAGGTTCCATATTTCTTGCCTTCTCATCTGATCCTTCACCTTAAATTCTTTCTTTTGTTTTTTGGCACATTCAGTTGCCACCTGATTTTTATCTACTTCTGGTTTGATTTCCATTCCTGCTTGACATTGATATGCTTCTGTTAGACTAAGCAGGGAAGTCATCTTAGATTTATTCTCCTCATGTTTAAAAACTTTCGCTATGTTTGGGTCCTGTGAGGTCAGCAGATATGTGTGCAGTCCCATGACTGCAGATCTATACATGTAATCAGTTTCATGGAGACCCATACTTCCTTCAGAATGGGGAATATATAATCTTGGTATACACTGATTTTTATAAATCATTTGGTGAACAGGAAACATCCTTCTTGTTTTCCTATCTAATCTATCCAACAAATTTTGGGGCCAGTCAATCACACCAAAACTGTATGTTAGGACAGGAAGATCAAATTGGCTTATAGCTTGAATTTTGTTCCTAGATATCAACTCTGTTTTCAGAATTAATGTAAAAGTCTTTGAAAACATTCCTTACTAAGTTTTATTTGCATGTATTCATGTTTTATTGTTGATCCTTCATCAATTCCCAAATATTTATACACTCCCTCTTGCTTAATTTCTTTTATATCACATTCTTGTCCCAAACTGATGTTTTCGTGGTGCTGCAGTTTTCCTGCTTTAAAGGTTGCTTTTGCACACTTATCAAGACCAAATGACATTCTTATATCATCTGAAAATGTTTTGACTACATGCAGTTGTGCTTTCAGTTCATCTGATGAGCTATACAGTTTTAAATCATCAACAAAAAGAAGGTTAGAAGTCTTTACACTTTGTTTTCTAGCAGCCAAATTATAGCCATGGCCTAATCTGTTAAGTAGCCAGTTTAATGGGTTAAGGGCAAGACAGCATAGCAGATGTAACAGACAGTCACCCAAGGATATCCCCCTTTGGATTTTTATTCCTGGAATAATAATTTGTCCTTTATCATGGATTAATTGCAAAGTGGTCTGCCATTGTTTCATGGTCACTGTAATGTAGTTAATTAAGGTAGGCTGTATCTTATACATTTTTAAGAACTCTTTTATCCACGAATGTGGGATACTATCAAAAGCTTTTTTGTAGTCAATCCATGCCATACTTAGATTCTTCCCCTTTTTTACAGTTCTCCATTATGACTTTATTTAGCAAAATCTGATCCTTTGTTCCATATGACTTTCTTTTATTACCCCTTTTGTTCTATTGCCATGATTGAGTTTTCTTCTAAATTACTATAAACTCTGTTGGCATCAATTCCAGTGTATAATTTATATGTAGTTGGAGAGCAAGTTATTGATCTATATTTTTTAGGGTAGCTTGCAGGTTCACTCTAAAGTAGGAGCATTGTTTTTCCTGTTGTTCGCCAGGCTGTTGTCTGTTCAGGGTGTGCATATAAATAGTTCTTACTCATGGTTAAATCATCATGCAAACATGTTAATACTTTTAACCAGAAGTTAGGTACGGCATCTGGGTCTGGTATTTTCAAATTAGAGGCTTTTCTTAACTTCGTTTCAATCTCTCTGGCTGTTACTTCATCCCATTTCATATCCTGTACCTTTGAGCGTCTTATACTTTCTTTTACTTCTTCTATCCATTTAGCATCTTTGTTATGTTCCACAGGATCTTCATAAATATTTGTTCATAATGTATCTATTTCTTCTTTTTTGGGTGGTTTTTCAATTCCTTTTACCTTGTTTCCCAGTTCTCTATAAAACATTTTGGGGTCATCAATAAATTGCTTGTGTTGTACTTTTCCTTTATATTTATCTGTGTATCTTCTAAGTTGTTCTGCCTGTGCTGATATTTTTAGCTTATTATTTGAGATAGTGCATAAGAGATCTTGATCCATTATAATATTGCGCATTACTTTTATCACATCTATCTTCCTGAGTATTTTTGTTGATCTCTTCTATACTCTTCTAACAGTGAAACTTCTTGCCTTAACTGCTTTATAGTTTTCTCTATTCAGTACTTTCATGATGGTATTCAATTTCTCCCATTCCTTTCCCTTACTATCCTGTGTTCTTGTGGTAGAATTTTATCTATTATTAATTTAGCTGCACAGTAATATATCATGTTTACTTCTATTATATTGCATGGATCTCTATGGACAGTCCTAATTACTGTGTTCATTTGTTTTATCAAATATCTGACTTTTTGGGTTTTACTGACCTTCTTCAGTCTATTTCTTTCATTGATCTTAATATAGCTATCTCTATTAAATAAAACAACTCTTCTCTTAGTTCATTTTGTTCTAAACTGAGGGCACATTTTTTGTTCTCCATTTTCTGTGGGCATTCTGTAGAAAGTTCTGTATCATCTTGCTGTGACACATTCTCTTCAATTTCATCCTGTGTCCTCTATTGCTTTGTCATATGGGGACTCACTGACCTATCACTCCTGAACATTGACTGCTCCAGAGTTGCCACAGTTTCCTGTTCCTTCCCTTGCTGTCCAGCTTCAAGTGAACATTTATACTTGTTTCCTGTGAATGGCTCCAAAATATCTTCATATGGCAACTGACCTGTTGCTTCCCATTCCACTGGTTTCTCCTTAATTTGGCTGTCTATTGATCTATCCTGCTGTGGTGCTTTCTGGGTTATATTTTCTACATTGAATCCTTCACTTTGCAGGTACTCTATAAGCTCAGTTTCTATTTCTTTAACTTCTCCATTACTAATCTTCTTGTCTACTTTTCCTGTTTGTCTTCTTATTTTTTGTATTGTAAAGCTTTCCATGTCTGGATTCCTTTGCCTGTATTTCTCTTCAAATATCTTTGGTGCTGCTCTTTTTGTATTGATTTGTTTTGCTTTCTCCTTTGCATAAATATTGCACCATATTAAATCTCTTTCTTTCCCATGTCCATATTTTTCTTCAGATGTCTCATGATCTTCCCGTTTCTCCTTACTTTGGGGACTCATTCCATCATGCTATGATGTAGCCTGTGTTAGACCTTCTATACCAAATCCTTCACTTCGCAGGCATCCATAACTTCAGCTTCTATTTTACACATGAGGAAAATACAATGGTAACTGAGATCAGTCAGGACTCAGCATCTATAACCTTTGACTTTTCAGACTTCAGTTCTGGAATTTAGGAAGGGGAAGAGTGAATGGTGGGTAGACCAGATAGCTTACAATCCAGGTCCTCCCATTCTCCCTTTCATCCCCACCCCATTCATTAACAATAGATGCTTCAGAACTGGAATGGAGAGTGTTTTTTTCTGCTAGTGCACACAGAAAATGCTACAGTGATGTGGTACATAAACAAACAAGGGGAACCAGATCCTACCCTCTTTGTAGACTGGCTGTGATGACCTGGGAGGTAGCAATTCATCTCAAGCTGACTCTTCAAGTGTCATACATTGCATCAGAGTAAAACTTTATTGCAGACAAGCTTAGCAGCACCAGGACTAGACTCCCACACATTGAAACTTCATCCTGGGATTTTCCAAGAATTGTTCCACCCATAGGGAACACCTCAACTAGGTCTACATGTCTCCTTTCAGAGCAGATAAATAAAGACATTTTGCTCTAGGACTTCTTGCAGGTAGAAATGGAAAACAGATGCCTTTGATTCCCATGAATGGGAATGTTCCTGTATGCCTGTGCACACTTTCCGTTGATTACCAGAAATCTTCTAAAATCAAAAAGGTCTCTCCAAGGCTGTAGTGGTGACTCCTTTTGGCCAAGGCAACAGTGGTTCTCCTTTCTTTTCAGTCTGGCCAAAGGCAATTACCACAACCTTCTCCATAGACTAGATTTACTCACACAAGGCAGGGAGAGTTTGATATACTCCAATCTGAAAATGCTTCAACTAACTGCCTGGATTTTTGATACCTTTTAGGCACTTTTTTAGGACATGCAGCAGGTACTTAACTCATTCACTTCAGTGGAGCCTCTGGTGACTTCTATTCTTTACCTTCCAATGACTGTATCATGAGACTTTTGATAAAAATCAAGTTATAGCCTCTCATTTAAAAAAAAAGTTTATAACTATGGAACCAGCCATAAGTGTTACTAAAGAATTGTATATAACAATTCAGCACAAACAAATCTTTAGAGTGGTAGTGTTTGTTAGATTTTTAAGTCTTAAACTGGACTTTGTATTTCATAATAAGCACTGTAAATATTAATGTTGTAATGTTTTACAAAAAACATATATCTCAGTATCTCTCTCAAGCCTTGACATATACTGTCAGTATCATTTTGTTCATCTATCAGTGAGCTTCTGTATGAGGCTAAGAAGCAAAGTCTTTATTACTTGATTGTTGTGGCATTTAGAAAAATATGAAAATTATGACTGTATAAATAAATAGAATATTAACAATAATGAATATCCCATAAGCATCATTAGACAGAGGTCAAATATCAGCACACTTGTGTTGTCCATCATGTAAGCTTTAACATTAAATATTTCAGTTGCTTGTATGTGGCAAGGATTCTGGAATTATTAACACAAATGTGAACAGGGTATATTAGACACCTAGAGGCATCTGTAGGATGTAACAGAGGAAGTACCTGGAGGTGTCAGTACACTGTAATGAGTTAAGGAGGCTAGAGCACCTGCTACTAGGAAAATCATACATGGGTAAGTGGAAATGATTTACCACTTGGTGCCACTCTAACAGCCAAAAGCCTTAGATGGCCTGATACTTCTGGATCAAGATTATTTGTGTTTGGTACTGTCCAGTGGTTTGTTGTAGTCTTCTATAAAGGTATATTTGTCAGCCAATTTCATCTTGGCTGCCCATAGATTTCCACCTTTCTCACTTTGAAAGAGGTCTTGATATCCACTCATCTAGGAAACAAGTGGCTCCTCCATGGGATTTCAACTTTGTACTTGAAAAGCTTACACAGTCTGTATTCAAACCAGCTCATCAGGCTGATTTGAAGTTCTTAATATAGAAGACTGTTTTACTCATTGCTGTTGACATCTGCTAGGATGATATTTGAGTTACAAGCACTTATGGTGAGTCAAGCCTACCTTATTTATCCGAAGGACAGGGTTTCTTTGAGAACAAATCCTACCTTTATGCCTACACCATTAACCTTCCAATTTCCTTTCCTAAACGTAGGAACAAAGGAAAAGATTCTTCACTCTCTGGATGTACACAGGCAGCTCAGATACTACCTAGAGAAAGCTCAACCTTTCAGGAATGCTGACCTGCTTTTATCTCCTATGAAGGTAAATGGAAAGGACAACCAATGTCAAAGTTAACTATTTCTTCATTGTTGTCTCATGCTCTTAGTTTTTGTTATATTCATCACAACAAGCCACTTCCAGGCAGTGTCACAGCTCATTCAACAAGGGTATTGGCTTCTTCATTGTCTTTCTGAAAAGGGGTGGACTCTAGAAGTATGCTCTGGACAGCAACTTAGTCCTCATTACATAACTTTGCAAAGCATTACAAATTCGATTCCTTTCCCAGTTCCAGAAATGGCTTTGTTAGGACCATTCTCTAGGGGCATGTAGAGTCATAGATACAGGCCTCCTCCCTGTTTTACTATGCATGCCTAAGCTACAATAATTTGCTCAAGTAACTTAGGCTATTGCAATGGTGATAATTTTGAACATACTACAGTTGTGTAAGTAAACTTACCATAAATGTTCTAATGCATCACTGTTCCAGTAGATGTCTCTTCTGCCAACTCAATTTTTCCCTGTTGTTCTTCATAGTATGTTACCAAGGTGTGGTTCCTTTCATCCTTTTATATGTAACCATATAATTATATATAATCAAATCACCTTTTTCTTTTGAAGTATATATGAACTTTATTTTTTTGTGTAAGTTTTATATTATCTGTAACTGTAACTCAAACTTGTAATTTTGCCTAACTGGAGCTTTCTTCCCGGGCCTCCACTGAAAAAGGACATGTGTCCAGTCGGACTTTCCCAGTAAGCAAATGTTAAATAAATAAGAATAGTTTTCTTTGTTTTCTAGCACATGTACTCAGGGCTGTTGCCTTCTTCCTTGGCAAAAAAATAAAAAAAAAAGCCTTAAAGCTTATAGCATTCCTTCTGCATTTTATAAGAGTGCCTATATGATCTGAGCAGGAGGAGTGCCTGAAAGGTTGTCAAAGCTTTTGGAAGCTGGATGGTGTAGGTGGGGTAAATCCACTTAGCTTAGCCTACTGCAATGGTGATACGCTAGAACATCTACTGCTATGATATGTTTACATACACAGCTGTATACTTTGCTGTGACACATTACCTTTCAGCAACTTATATGGTGGGAACATTACACAGAGTAGGCACAAACTTTCAAAAGCAATTAATCAAGACAAGAAAAAGCTGTAACTCCTTCATATGTTTTGTGCATGTGGACGTGTGTGAGGGGAGGACCTCTTAAATAACTTTCACAATGTCTCCAGAAGGATCATCCCCTTCATAGGTTCATAGGTAGGTACTAGGCTATCTGCCTGAGGGCATTTATAAGCCTAGCCAGAGTGTGTCAGCTTTCGTCACCCCATTGATTAATTAACTGATCCTCTGTCAAGCAGAGCCAATGAAGTGATCCCAGGGGTGTATTTTCTGTTACCCATCCACTCATCAAGGTTTCTCTTGAAGAGTGTTAGTGACGGGCTCTGCTTGATGTAATTTGGAATTTTGTTCCAAAGCATGGGGAGCCTCTGTGACAGGAATCTATCCTTCCAGTATGTTCTATTTATTGTTGTGGTGAGGTTTAGCTCACTAGAGCGCGTGGCTCTCAGTGACTTGGATTTCTTTAGGTGGAGCATGTCCATCAATTCTGAGTTGGTCATGGCTTTGTAAGTCAGGCAGAGATCACCTCTGAGTAAGCGATATGCCACTGACTACAGCCGGAGTTTTTTTCAGTCGGGCTGCATAGGACATATGTTTGAAGCCAGTAATCCTCTTGGTGAGGTACTTTGGTGGTCTTTCCAGCTGTTGGAAGTGTCTTGTGAGGTACATCCCAAATGGGGCACTGTACTCTATGATGGGTCTAATGAGTGATGAGTAGAGGGGCACTATAACCTCTTTATTTCTAGATGCGAACCCTTTAGTAATTAGATGGGTCACATAGAAGGATTTTCTAACTACTTTGGCAATATGATTGTCAAAGGAGAAATTACTATCTACCTGGGTCCCCAGATCTCTTATTACCTCTTCTGTATTAAGGGGGCTGCCACCTATGTCGTAATTCGTAGGTGTTTTGTTTTTCCCAAACGGGATGACTATGCATTTTTTGTCATTTAGCTTGAGGCCATGACTTTGACACCAGGTGTCTGTCTCAGTAAGGCCCTTTTGGAGAATGTCCGTGTCAGCTGGAGAGTCAATTATGGCTCCCAGTTTGCGGTCATCAGCGAACTTGGTTAGCCATAGTCCTCCTGTGTTTGCCTGTACTTCTGAGAAGTATATGCCGAACAGTAGGGGTCCCAGGACCGAGCCTTGCGGGACACCACTTGTGACTGGTTTAGAGTCGACCTGGAGCCCGCTATTCTTACCGTGTGAGTTCTGTCTGTAAGCCAGTTGGCAACCCATGTCATGACGTAGGGGTTTATGTTCAGGCTGGTGAGTTTTTCTGTAATACCCGAGTGGGGAATGGCATCAAAAGCCATGTTGAGGTCAAGGTAGGCTGTGTGAACCACCTCTCCCTCTTCTATGGCCTTGGTGACTGTCTCGAAGAAGTCAACCAGGTTTAGTAGGCATGATCTGCCCTTAACAAAGCCGAACTGGGTCAGGTCAAGTGTTTGGAGGTTCCCAATGTCTTTGTTAATGAGTTCCATGATGATGCGCTCCACAGCCTTGCAGACCAGGCTAGTCAGGCTTATGCGGCAATAGTTACCAGGGTCAGTTGTAGCCCCTCCTTTGTGGAGAGGAATAACCATTGCTGTGCACCATTCTATGGGCATGTAGCCTGTGGAGAGGCTGAGGTTGAACAGCTTGTTTAGGTGGGGGAGTTCATTTGTTCTGTAGTTCATGCAAGACGCAGCCTGGGAAACCATCTGGTTCCATTGATGCTGTGTTTTTGGCTTTTGAAAGGGCTGTTTTCACCTGTGCGTCTGTGATTTATGGAACACTACACTTTTTCGGTATTGTTGTGGGCCCTTTTGGAGGTGAGAGGGGGGTGAAGTTTGCACTGAATCTATCTGCCAGGATGTTGACAACATCAGTAGGTTCAGTATATTTTGTGCTATTTTGCGCTAGTTCAGTGCATATCTGCGAGTTGCCACTTAGATTCTTAACATAGCTAAAGAAGGCTTTGTGGTTATCTTTTGAATCCTTGGCTATTTTTCTTTCGAAGTTAGCCTTGGATGATTTCATGAGGGACCTTAGTTTCTTACTGATACTGATCAGGGATGTCTTGCCTTCTTGGGATTTGCTTTTTTTCTGAACTAGTTTCCTCCTTCTATTGTATAGCCTGTTTATTGCAGGGGTCCACCAAACTGGTTTCCTTCCCTTAGAGGAGTGATACACCCCCTCCTTTTGTGTTTCGGTCCGTGTTCTGTGGCCGAAACATGTGGTATGAGTTGTAGCCTGGTAGTGCTGGGGTGCTCTCTGGATCCTTGAATCAGGTTTCAGTTACTGCACAGATGTCGACATTCTCCATACTGAGGAGTGCTTCGAGTGCATGCATTTTGAGATTTAAACTCCTGGCGTTGAGTAGCATAACCCTCAGTTTTTTGTTAATTGTGCTGTTTACGGAGGTGATTTTGACTTTTGAGCTTTGCATAAAAAAGGCACTATGGGGGCAGCAAGAGCCTTGGCCAGTATTCGAAAGCCTAGGAGTGACAGGTGCAAGCCGTCTCTTGCGAAGCAACATGGCTTGTCGAGCATGTCATCCCAGGCTGACAGACACTGGATCCCCTTTGAATGACACCAGAAGCTTGGCCAATTGTTGAAATTGATCATTTTTTCTTTATACTGAGGTATCATTCTTGGTGAGGGCAGGATGCTTCTCAGGATCAGGGTCATACCAGCCTGGGCTACACTCTCTTCATGTAGTCCAGGGAGGTACATTTCAGGTCATTCACACCAACATGAACAATGACAGAGTCATATTTGCACTTGTTCTGGAGTGACCTGAGTGCTTGTGTTATGTGGTGGATTCTGGCTCCCAACAGGCAGCTAACAGTAACCTTCTGATTGTCCAGCCTAGTGAGTGGGACGTCAGTGTGTCTGACTATAGAGTCACCTATTAATAGTGTGTTAGGTATGTTATTTCGCCTTAAGGGCTTTGATTGTGCAGCACACTGATTTTGTGTTTTATGTGTTGTCTGGTTTGTGACGGGAAGTGCAGATTGTTTGGGTGTCTGCTTTGGAGGTCTCTGATACTTTTGCAGGTTTTTATTTAGAGCCTCCGAATATGATTTTGTGTATTTATGTGTATTTTTTGCCAGTGCTGTTTTAGTAGGTCTGTGTGCGGCTGGAGTTGTGGTGCAAGTGTTAAACTTCTCCTCTTGACTGTCTGTTCCAGTCTTGGGTGGAGACAGCTTAGCTTCCAATTTGGCTGTATAATTGCATCTCTCGCATATGTTAGTGTTTTGTGGTAGGAGGAGAGGGCTGTCTGTGTACATGAGGCAGTTGTAACATTGCCTCAGGATACCCAGATTTACCAGCTGGACTGGAGAGTGCACCTGAAGTTGCCCTTTGGTCATGCCTGAATAGTAGGGTGAGCTGCTTAGTCATTTGGTTGGTGAGGGGTGAATAAAGAGCCTTGCCCTGCTGAGCAATCAGTGTCAGGGTATATTAGTGCTTGCTATTAGGTCTGAGCAAGTGCTGGGCTGTAAGATGCTTTTTGAGTGCTTAGGTTGAGAGTTAGACTAGTTTCAAGGGAAAAACTGAAGAGGAGACTTAGTGGAGCCGGGAATAATTTAACCGTAGCTAACCGGCACTGCCCGGTGCACAAAACCATGCAAATGCGTTTTTTATAGTAGGGAAATGAAAGAGATAGAAATTAGTCCAAAATGGCCAATAAACTACTAACTTCTGGGCTGGAACCACTCCTGCAGGGACAGATAGATTGCTCAAACCTCCCCTCTCTCACAGGTGAACAGAGAAACTTCCTTCTATCCAAGTAAGGTATGGGCAACTCAGAAACTAGTATCACAGCCCTGAATTCAGCACTAGCCTGAAAACTGGACTATACTAGCTTAGGAAGGTGGGAAACAAGGAATTTTTTTGTTTGTTTTTTAGAAAAGGTAAGGCAAAAACAGTATAAAATACACTTAAAACAGCTTTGAATGACTACAGACGATCAGAAAAGGCTATCACACTTTAGTGTGTAGCCTACAACAGTTAAACAAATTATTTAAACAAAAAACAACTTTTTAAAAGTGCATGCAGTCAAATAAGTACAATATGTGGAAAAAAACAAGCTTTTAAATCACAATAAACACTGGAAAATCTGCATTTAGGCAGAAAACAGTTAAGTACAGCAAGAAAGTACAGAAAACTGATACTTAATCACTCCAAAGTCTCACTTCTAAGCTAGAAGGCTTGTATCAGTTTAAGGCTTTCTAGAGCTACCCAATAGGTTAGTTACAAGAAAGATGGGAAACAAGCGTAGATATGGTCTTTTAAACCAGAAAGTTGAAAGAGACGGACAGACTGTCCAAACGGCCAATAGCTACAATTTCTGGGCCAGGAACCACTCCTCTTGTGGTAGATAGGCTACCTAATGCTTACCACTCCCACTCATAAGCTAGAAGGCTTCCCTCCAACACAGAAAGGCTTGGGGGGCTCAGAAGCCTACAAAGAGTCCTGGATACAGCAAATCTGTACCTGGACTAGACTAGTTACAGGAAAGGTGGGGAACAAGTACAAACATAGGCTTTTAAGCCAACAAGTTGAAAAAGATGGAAAACTGCCCAAACGGCCAAATAAACTACAATTTCTGGGCCAAAACTCACTCTTCCCATGGAGGATAGGCTATCTAGTGCTTACCACTCCCACTGATAAGCTAGAAGGCTTCCCTCCAACACAAAAAGGCTTGGGGAGCTCAGAAGCTTACTAACAATTCCGGATACAGCAACTCTGTAACTGGACTAGACTAGTTATAGGTAGGGTTACCACCTGTCCCACTTTGTGAGGGACAGTCCCTTTTTGGGCAGTCGTGTCCTGCAAAGAAATCGAAAAAATGGCAAATGTCCTGAGATTTTAGAGCACACGTATTTCCTATATTTTATGTAATAGTTGCATAAAACAGTTATTCTGTATCTGAAACACCTAAATGTTATAAGAAACAGAATAAGCAACTAAAATGCTGCAAGAATAAGCTTTTATTTAGGCAAAAAAGTGAAGTTCTGTCCTTTCTACTGGCCGTGGGTATGTTTTTCCCTGCAAAATCTGACGTTTGTACCAAAAATGTCCCACTTTGGGTATTTGAAAAGGTGGCAACCCAAGTTATAGGAAAGGTGGGAAACAGGCACAAGTGCAGCTTTCAAACCAGAAAGTTGAAAGAGATGGAAAAAAACTGCTCAAACAGCCAATAACTACAATTTCTGGGCCAGGGACAACTCCTCTTGTGGTAGATAGGCTACCTGATGCTTACCACTCCCACTGATAAGCTAGAAGGCTTCCCTCCAACACAGAAAGGCTTGGGGGGCTCAGAAGCTTACAAAGAGTCCTGGATACAGCAAATCTGTACCTGGACTAGACTAGTAACAGGAAAGGCAGAAAACAAGTGCAAACACATGCTTTTAAATCAGAAGGTTGAAAGAGATGGAAAAGCTTCCCAAACGACCAATAAACTATCATTTCTGGGCCAGAAACCACTCCTCCTGTGGTAGATAGGTTATTTAGTGCTTACCACTCCCACTGATAAGCTAGAAGGCTTCTCTCCAACACAGAAGGGCTTGGGGGGCTCAGAAGCTTACCAACAGTCCTGGATACAGCAAAATTTGTGTATCTGGATTACACTAGTTATAGGAAAGGTGGGGACCAAATGCAAAACGGGCTTTTAACCAGAAAGTAGAAAGATATGGAAAAACTGCCTAAACGGCCAATGAACTACAATTTCAGGGCCAAAACCCACTCTTCCCATGGTAGATAGGCTACCTAGTGCTTACCACTCCCACTGATAAGCTAGAAGGCTTCCCTCCAACACAGAAAGGCTTGGGGGGCTCAGAAGCTTACCAACAGTCCTGGATACAGCAGGTCTGTATCTGGACTTGACTAGTTACAGGAAAGGCAGGAAACAAGCTTAGAATTTTTTTTTTGTTACAGAAAAGCAGCTAAAGCAGCAGTAAATACAATTCAAATTGTAGTGCAGGCCAGCACACCTGAGTGTGTAGCAACACTACGGCAAATACAGTTCAAATAAATGCAATTAAATTAAAAAATGACTAAAAAACAAGTGCAGAAGGCAGTAAATTAGAAGGCTACTAACAAGCAGTAATAAGTGCAGAGTAAGAGCGAATGAACAGATAGCACGCAGAAGAGCAACTAAGACAGTTAAAACATGTTCCATATATTCCATGTGTGATTTACCAAAATACGATTTTCAGTTTTTATTTCTCATACCATAGTCTAGCAGTACCTTAAGCAGTTTCATGAGATCCATCCTTTCTGTCTTCCCAGTAGTCATTAAATTATCCAGATATGCTGCTGAATTCAGGCCCTTAAATAAGTTTTCCATTATATTCAGAAAAAAACAGCTGGTGCAAAACTTACTCTACATTCCAGCCTGTGCATAATTAACACCACGTGTTTTTTTAGAATAACCAAGTAAGGCTTGTTAATAAGCAATAAAATAAAAAAAATAAATGGTTCTACATAATGTAAGTCAGACTAAACACAATAAGAATGATACCACAATAAAATCTGACAATTTCAATTGCTGTATAACATAAGGCAGATAAACATAATAAGACAAGATAGTAAGCGGCTTGACTAATGAGCAGATATTGCTGACAACATAACATTATGCATTGATAATCAATGAATTAATGATACATCAAAGACATTAATGTTACCTTTACAGAGTATTAGCTATAATTTAGGACTAAACATGAACCTTTGAAAAAAGAAAAGAGGAAACAAAGTAAGCATGTTTTTGACTATCCCTCTGTTCTCTTCAGGAAGAAGTAAATCCAAAATGTATTCTATTATATATAGCCTCTCTTACCACTTCTTGTTGAGAGGAAGTCAGAACTATCCTTCTACATTTTCCCAGTCAGTGTAGTGAATTTCTTCTCTTAGAAAAGAAATTAACTACTTGACCTCCTTGTTATGAAACTGCACTTTCTAGAAGACCAATGACTGATGCATCAGTGTTGTGACATCATATGACACCATGAAATCCATGACTAACATTCTATGCAGAGCTTTCTGTAGCCTGACAGGAAAAAAAAAAAACTTAGGTGGGTGTTCTTGTGTTTGTGTGTGTGAGAGACAGGGTTCAGTTGGCTGGTTTATCCCATAAACAAGGATGCCATGAAAATGTACATTGGACAAGTGAGCCCAAAGTCTTCAAATGCATTTCCCAGGTATGTTATCACTACATGCATTTGAATCTTATCATAGTTTTACTTAACAACTGGTAATCTTTTATCCACAGTGACTCCTGGAATGCAGTTAAGAACTCTCCATGTTATCCCAATGACAGAATGAATCTTTTTCTCTTGAATGATGTATAATATGCACAATTACCATTGGAAGTATTATTTCTTTCTGACAGTTTCACTCAGAATCAGTTTCACCAAGTCTAATTTGGCTCTGATGTGTCTAATCAAGAAGAGTTCTGTAGGTGTCTGCCCTGCTGTACAATTTAGAGTTATTCTGTATTTTAACAGCAGAGTAGAAACATAACATTTTATACCATGGTATTCGAGTCTTTTTATACCTGCCTTGAATGCATGCATGCTTATTTCAGCTAAGCAAATTGTTACCTGGTGCTTTGGTGCACTTTATGAATGAATTACTCCATTTTAATTAACAAACCAGTCATTCCTCAGTTGTTAAATGGCTTCTAAGTGACAGTAACACTATGTTCAGTAAGCCATGGTAAGTAATAAGCAGTGAAAACACACTTCAAATGACGAGGTGATGATTGAGACGTAAGTTCAAACATGTGAAAATCATCTATCCATGGTAAGTATTGGTCTACCAGTCTCCCAAATGCATACTTTCTAAATGTCTCAACAAAATCTTGAAATCTTAAAAGAAGGTTTCACCTGAATCAGATGTTTAAAGTCTGTCTCCTCTGCTGTAAAGGGACAGTATTTACATTTCTTACATGGTTTCGTTCCTATATTTCCTTCATTTCCTACCAAATCTCTGCTATTGCATAATCTCCTTTTCAGAGATTTTTTTGTTTTTGTATGTATACTGAGGTTGAGGATCTAGAAACTTACTGATCTGACCATCTGTGGTTAAAATATTCCAATGTTTATTAATAATTCTTGTATAATTTTTTATGTTTCTAGAGTAACTCAGACATACTTTCATATTGCTCCTTCCTTTTACCCCTTGAAACCTTCTTTTTAAGAGTTAGTGCTGACTGCAATAGCTGTCACGTGGTATATTTGGCCATCTGTCAACTGGGCCACAAATTTTATGTTGGCAAAACAGATAGATTTTTAAAAGATAGAATTAGAGAACATATCTATCATATTAAGAAGAAAAGCACCTTTAATGCCTTAGCAAAACATGTTACAGAAACAAATGAGCATCATAAATTTAAATTCATGGTACTAGGAAGGAATTATGTAAGCAAACGAGGGGGAGATGTTAGAAATAAGACTGAAGAGATGGAGGCCAACTGGATAGTAAGACTTAGAGCAAATGTAGGACATGGTCTGAATGACCATATACCTATGAGACCTATGCTAAAAAATAGACCCTTGCAAAGATGAACAGTTTTTATTACTGTTTTTATTATTTTTATTTTAATGCAGTTCTCTTGCATGTCTTAGCTGTATTTTATGGTATATTTATGTTTCTTGTATTGTAGGTGGGTTGAACACTAACTAAATGAAGCAATGAATTGTTAGGTTATATGGTAATATGTGTTTAAATGTTAAGTAGAGTGTCATGTGGTTTAGTATAAAAGGTGTGTTTTTAATGTTTGTGTTACACCTGATGAAGCATTCAGTGAAAGCGCTTGTGTATCATTAAAGCAGACTGCATTTTTAAAAAGCTGGAGTCTTGTCTTTGCTGCTTTGTTTTTTTTTGGATTTGCATTTTTTCTTCTGCGAGGACACCTGGTGACTGCTGGGCTGTTTTTTGCATTTTGGTTTCTCTGTTTTCCCAACGGAACCAGGAGTATGGCTACATGGATGGATATCATTGAACTTGACTATAACCCTGTCAATCCTGTCAAGGATATTAAATGGACTGAACTCAATATAAGTCACTTTATTACCCGGGTGAGTAAAAATGATAATCCGCCTTTGAATAATGTCAACACCATGGAAGGAGATGATATTGTTAACGTTGATTTCATAGCACTGAAGAGTGATGTTTTCGCGTTAGAGAAAGAATTGTTTAAATTAATAAGAGTTCAGTATGAAAGATTTCATTTAGAAGTATGTTTAGCGGAAAATATCATATCCCGTGGCTTAAGGATACTGAAAATGCCAGTGCAAACACCCTGTGATTCAACCTTGTTAAGCGAATGGCAGAAACTTAACATTAGCACCAGTCTGGGTTACTTGAAATTATTAGTAACTGCAGCTAAGAAAGAAGAAGAAAAAGTGTTAACCATGATCAAACAAAAGTACTGTGATTTATGTAAAAATTATAAACTGAACATAATGACCAATTTAATGAATGAATCCATGGAGAATGCAGCTTCCTATGGTAGGAAGTTACTTCAAATTAAACTTAAAAAGCTCGCAAGGGATCGTACGGACTTTTCCTTGGGTCATGTCTTTACTTGGCCACGTGACTTTCATGGTAACTTTGAATCAGGTTCACACACATACCAAATACAACCCTCCACTAATCATGAAAAGAATTTAGAGAGGTCTACGACCCGACAGGTTGAAGATATGTTAGCGGGGTTTGGAGGGCAAAATTCAACTACAGAGAGTATGGAGAATTCTGTTCAAATGATGACGTCACTTGGCGCCAAACGTAAAACCATTACGTTTATGGCAGAAGTGCACAGAGAAGAGCAGAGCAATAGCAATGCTAAGAATAAAGAACCTAACATGGAAGAGCCTTTGCCTTCCTCATTTTCTTTTCCACCAGTCTTACACCCTCTGAATTTGACTTTTCCTCTTCCGATGAGGGAAAGATCGGTGAGCAGAGGTGGGAGAAGTCAACAGAAAGGGCAGCAGAGAGGGAGGAGCACTACGAGAATGAAAAGGAAGCAACCAGAGGAAATGGTGAGTCCATATACAATAAAAAAAACCTTCAGGAATGCAAGAACACAGTAGTTAATTTATCAGCACATGAACTAACTTTACATGAACTGAATGTGTTAAAAAAAGGCCTATCGTTTATACCAGCAGCAGATACGGACATCACTGAGATTGTGTTAGATGTTAAAATGTTTACTAGAAATTTAATGCTTAAACTAATGTCTGACAATGGCTCGGACAATAATGCTTTTATTTTTAAGAAACCAAGTCTTTTGGTACCTAAGCAGAATTCATTAATTAATGTTTTTGAGCAGTTATGTTTAGAAGATATATATATAACGTATATTATGAACAAAAACGCAAGCAAGATAGAAATAAGTGGTACAATTTAACTAAACAGGAACTTGCAGCTATGATAAATTTACAGAATAACCCCCATATCATGATTCGACCAGCTGATAAGGGAGGGCAAATAGTAATTCTGAACAAAATGAAATATGATAATAAAATGTATGATTTATTGAGTGACACACAATATTATCAGATTATTACAGCTATGCATGTCTTGACAGCTGAAGTGTACAATACATTGAAGGAATTGAAAAATAGGAATCACATAGATGATGGTTTATACAGTTACTTTGTTATTTTTAATCCTACTATTGCTAGTATCCAGGACCTACCAACGATACATAAATGCAACATAAATCCCCCCATGAGACCCATAGTGGCAGGAAGGAATTGGTGCACAGAATTCATTTCAATTTTTATAAACAACTTAAGTGCCTATTGAATAAAAGCACACACATTCTTAGAAACACGGAACATTTTGTCAGAGACCTCTATGATTTCTTTATTAGTAATAAGTTGGAAGTGAATGAATGTATATTGGTTACATTAGATGTTGTATCTCTGTTTACTGTGATTCCCAATGAGATTGGGGTTCAAAATGTTATTAGATTGTTAAATGAAAGTGGTGAACGCAGTATTGATGAAATTGAAATGATACAGATTTTGTTAAAACTTGTTCTTGAGAACAACATCTTTATGTACAGAGATACAATTTATTGGCAAAAGAATGGTGTGGCAATGGACGCATCATGTGCTAACAGTTATACAAATGCTGTATTGTTAGTATGGGAAACGGAATTTACTGAAGAAGGATTATGGAAACAGAAAGTAATGTTCTTTCATAGGTTTGTGGATGACCTTTTTCTTTTATGGAAGGGGTCATCCACGGACCTGACTGAATTTGTAGATTATCTTAATAATTTGACACCTTTCCTTAGGTTTACTGCCAATTGGTCTCTCACTGATATAAGTTTCTTAGATTTAATACTTATAAGGGATAGTACAGGCCAATTAAGTACAAAAATTCATAGAAAAGAATGTCATGTGAATATACTTCTGTCTAAAGATAGCATGCATCCGAATTTCATTTTTGAGAATGTAGTACAGAATCAATATTTCAGAGTTTCTAGATTGAATGCAAGACTAGAAGATTATGAGCAACAAATGCATACAACAAGCTCTGAATTGAAAGAAAGGGGATATGATGAACAGATGATTAGTAGTAAAATGAAGCAGATTGTGAATTTAAGAGACACTAGGGCAAAACCATATTTCTCTGAGAGGTGTGACAAGGAGAAGAAACAACAAGGGGCAAAAGGATGGAGCAATATGAAAGTATGTCTGAGTTACTCTAGAAACATAAAACATTATACAAGAATTATTAATAAACATTGGAATATTTTAACCACAGATGGTCAGATCAGTAAGTTTCTAGATCCTCAACCTCAGT
This sequence comes from Protopterus annectens, assembly GCF_019279795.1. NCBI lineage: Eukaryota > Metazoa > Chordata > Ceratodontiformes > Protopteridae > Protopterus > Protopterus annectens. Next base: position 94,529,478 of record NC_056729.1, on the reverse strand, counting down.
ATACATACAAAAACAAAAAATCTCTGAAAAGGAGATTATGCACTAGCAGAGATTTGGCAGGAAATGAAGGAAATATAGGAACAAAACCATGTAAAAAATGTAAATACTGTCCCTTTACAGCAGAGGAGACAGAATTTAAACATCCTGATTCAGGTGAAACCTTCTTTTTAAGAGTTAATGCTGACTGCAATAGCTGTCACGTGTTATATCTGGCCATCTGTCAGCTGTGCCACAAATTTTATGTTGGCAAAACAGATAGATTTTTAAAAGATAGAATTAGAGAACATATCTATCATATTAAGAAGAAAAGCACCTTTAATACCTTAGCAAAACATGTTACAGAAACAAATGAGCATCATAAATTTAAATTCATGGTACTAGGAAGGAATTATGTAAGCAAAAGAGGGGGAGATGTTAGAAATAAGACTGAAGAGATGGAGGCCAACTGGATAGTAAGACTTAGAGCAAATGTTGGACATGGTCTGAATGACTGTATACCTATGAGACATATGCTAAAAAATAGACCTTTGCAAAGATGAAGAGTTTTTATTACTGTTTTTATTATTTTTATTTTTATGCAGTTCTCTTGCATGTATGAGCTGTAATTTTATGGTATATTTATGTTTCTTGTATTGTAGGTGGGTTGAACACTAACTAAATGAAGCAATGAATTGTTAGGTTATATGGTAATATGTGTTTAAATGTTAAGTAGAGTGTCATGTGGTTTAGTATAAAAGGTGTGTTTTTAATGTTTGTGTTACACCTGACGAAGCATTCAGTGAAAGCGCTTGTGTATCATTAAAGCAGACTGCATTTTTAAAAAGCTGGAGCCTTGTCTTTGCTGCTTTGTTCTTTTTTGGATTTGCATTTTTTCTTCTTCGAGGACACCTGGTGACTGTTGGGTAATTTTTTGCACCCCAACCATTATGCCAATTTCCCACCTCCTTCTTGGCTTGTACTGCTCCTTTACTGCAGCTGAAGAGTACTCTCCTCTACGGCTTTCAAGGCTCAACAGATGGCTTGTGCTGTTCTTTACTGGGCAGATCATTTCCTTTGGGGGAAACTTCCATTTAATGCTTTTGCTTATTATTTATACTTTATTCTTCAGGATAGTTATTTTAAAGCTAGAAGTTTGTGTTTTAATGGACAGTCACAAGACTATACTATTATTTTGTACTTTTAAAGAGAAGCACTCCTTTTTCCTTTAAATTTGTCTTTATTTATAAAGTAACTGAAGTCCATTTTTTTTCTGTGAAGAAATTGTGTTTATTTTACTCTGTGGGGCTGGCATGGTGTTTTAGAGTGTTTTTATTGTGTTTGTCTGGGGAAAGTGACTTTTTAAAGACTTTTTATTTTTACTGGCATTTGCTGCTTGTTTTCCCTGGAAAGTGGTATCATTTTTTGGCTTAACCATGGAACAAACTGTCAGTTTCATGGTCAGTCTTTCTTCCAGCCACAAAATGAAAAAGTTAAGCAAACAGCCTTTTTTACCACCACAGGCTAGCAATTTGCCTCAGCTGCAGGTGAGTGACTCTGCTGTGGCCATTTATTGTACCTCAAACCACTTGTCTTTTACCCCAGATCCATCTGGTGTAGCACCTAAAGCCACTATGGACCGGGGGTTATCCATGTCCTCTGCGGCTGTTAGGGTCTCTTCAGTGGGCAAGGGAGAGCCACTCATGTCAGTTCTAGGAGAGGGAACAGGGAAGGCTTCGCTGTTTTGTCAGAATGATGCTTCCATCTGTACAGAAGCTGTTGTTGCCACTAATAACACTGATGACCCCATTTTTCCTGTCAAAAATAAGCAGAAAACTAATCATGTATCTACACCTCCTCAAATTTCCTTAGACAGGAGCAGTTTACTAGGTCAGGCTCAGGGTTTAATTCAGGCTATTAATTCTTCTTATAAAGTAGTTTTTGCTAAAAGAAAGAGGAATACATTCTTTCCTGAAGAGATTCAAGATTCTGAATCTGGACAAGAGGATGAAAGGGCAGATACAAGGTTTTCTCTTCAGATTTCTGATTATGACTCAGAGGAGAACTCAGTTACTGATTCTCCTTCTGGGGGTTTCTTTTTCTCTGAGACTATTTCTAGAATGTGCCAGTGTTTTAAGTGGGAGAACACTGGGGTTTCCCAGGCCCTTAGAAACTACTATAAGCTGTAAGAGAATGAATTTCCAGAATGTGCGCCCATTCCTCCAGTTTTTGTCTGCCTTGGAGGATCTGTGTAATATTGATTGCAATTTTCCTGACAGTCAGCCAGCTCTCCTAAAAATGTACATAAAATGTATAAAGTTCCTCAATTTTTAAGCTTCTATAACTCTTCTCAAACATGATCCAGAAGCTATAGCTTTAGTTAGTCCTTCTGCTGCTTAACACTTAGATAATTCCATTCCTGCTATTTTTAATAAGGATGGGGAAATTATTGATAGGTATGGAGGAAAAGTGCATGCTTCTGCAACTTTGATTTTCAGAATTTGTAATTGTCAGGTTCGTATGTTAAGGTTTGTCCTAACTGAAAGTATGAGGAATGCCGTTTGCAGTTTCTTCTTGAGAGGAAAAATCTGCTTTAAATAATCTAATTTCTTCTATTGTTCAAGTCACTACTCATTGTATACAAAGTGTGTATTACTCTATTAATACTTGTTCAAGGGCTATGGCCACTTACATTGTTTTGAGGAAGTTTGTATGGCTAAATTCTTAGAACCTCCCAGAGTATATTAAAAATGAGATTTTAAATTCTCCTTTGGATAGAGATTTAGTTTTTGGACCCTCTACTTCAGAGGTGATCAAAAAGTGTGATGAAATGGGTAAGCTGATACAGGGGATCTCTAAGATTTTCAGCCCTCATTTTCCAATTTTTCCAAGGGGTTCTTAAAGGCTTCATCCAGTTTAGGTAAAAAACAAAACAAACAGTCTCAACAAAATTAAAGAAGAAATGGTGAGGGGGTTCCAAGAAGAAGAAACTCCCAAACCAAGGAGAGTCCAATAAATCAGAATAACTACTTAAAAGACTTTACCCCCACTACCACCCTGGACCCCCTATTTTGTCTCCTAGAAAGTCTGATTCTGTACTTTTCTCTTTGGCAATAGATAGTTTCAGACAAACAGGTTCTTAAGATTGCTCATCAAGGTTTCACACAGCAATGAGAAGAAATACCTCCTTTCCAGGGGGTAATTCTGCATCCTCCATGCAAGAATCTTATTTCCACCTCTCCTTCATCACATGCTGTCTCGGAGTGATAGAACCTGTTCCCCCTTCCCAGTTGGGAAAGGTGTTTTATTCAAGGACGTTTTTGGTGCAAAAGAAAGAAAATGCTTGGAGAGCAGTTCTAAATCTTTCTTTCGTAAATCTGTTTGTGATAGTAGCCAAATTCGAATTATGTTGCTTCACAACCTGTTACCTCTCCTTAATCACTCAAGTTTCCTGGTAACATTTTATTTAAAAGATGCTTATCATCAAATCCATATTTATGCAGATTTGAGGTGTTTCTTAAGGTTTTGCATGTCTAGCTCATATTATCATTTCTGTGCCTTACCCTTTGGACTATCCACTACACCAAGAGTGTTCTCAAAGTGTCTAGCTCCAGTTATAGCTTAATTCAGGCTACAGGGTATCCACATTTTTCCATATTTAGACAATTTGCTTATCTTTGCAGGGTCTTTTTCAGAGTTTCAGGAATCTCTCTGTTGGGTGAGAGCTCTTACACAAGCTGAGATTCCAAGAGAACATTCAAAAGTATTTCTTGAGTCCTTCTCACATGTTTGTGTTTCTGGGATGCCAGCTAGACCACAATTCAAACAGCTTTTTTTTTCAACAGGAAAAAAATCTTTATCTCTATCTATATGTAAGGTTTTCCACTCAGACTTCGGTGACTGCTAGGGAATACCTCAGGACTTTGTGTCTCATACATTCTATCATTCTTATAGCACACTTGACAAGACTCCTCATGAGAAAGATACAGTGGTATCTGAAGTCAGTTTGAACCCAGCACTAACAGTCTTTCTCTTTTCAAATCCCAGTCCTGGGGGGGCAGGGGGGGGCAGTACAGAAATCACTTGGTAGAGACAACAGATATCCCTAAATCCAGGTCTCTCCTTCTCCCTCCGTGTTCCAAAGCTATCCATCAGCACAGACACCTTGGACTTTGCTTAGGGAGCAGTTTCAGAAGGGATAAAAATGCAAGGTATTTGGGACACCAAGGAAAAATGCAAATAAATAAGTATAAAAGAAATGCTAGCTCTGATCAAGGCACTCAACTCTCAGTATCATCTTTGATCCCCAGGACCTCTTCAATTTGTTACAAACAATACTAGAGTAATGTGGTGCATCAACAAGCAAGGGGAAACCAGGTTGTATCCCACCTTCATTTTTCAGGGTTTCTTTAAGAACTAATCATTCTTTAATGCCTAAAGTGGTATCCAAGTTTACTTCAAGCCAAACTATCCATCTCCGCATTTTCTTTCCAGAACCCAAAAATGAGGGAGAAAGGATACTCAGAACTCCATACCTTGGAGGTCCACAGACAACTCAACTATCTTGACAGAAGTAAATCTTTCTGCTCTTTGGATTAATTGTCTCTTGTGAAGGTAAGAAGAAGGGACAACCTGTATCAAAACATACTATTTCCGAATAGTTATCTAAGGCTATTACATTTTGTTATACGCACCACAACAAAGCTATTACAGGCAGGGTCAAGGCCTATTCTACCAGGGCTTTGGCTTCATCTATGGCTTTTTGGAAATGGTTCAATTCTAGAAGTAGTCTAGAACCAGTAACTTGGTCCTCTGTACATACTTTTACAAAGCAATATGAGCTTGATTCTCTCTGTTGGTCAACGTCAGGCTTTGCAAGGGCCATTCTCCAAGGTCTCCTGGACTCTTGTTCTTCTACCTCCTAGATATAGTAAGCAACCCATATTGCTAAGGCTACTGCAGTATTCATCATTATGATGAACATAGTACAGCTGTGTAAGTAAACTTACTATAACAGTAGATGTTTGAATGATCACTGCTGCAGTAGATGCTCCTTCCCTCCACCCCCTTGTTTTTTGATATGTTGTTTATGCCAGGGTGAGGTTATTTATTTTTTGCTCTTTCTAGCATTGTTCTTTCAGGGCTCAGCCTCTCTGTCTTTGCTGGCTGAAAAGCTCTAAAGGGTTTGGCTCCCAAACTTGACTTTTAGTCAGCTCATCTCAATCTGGCTGACAGTTTGCTTGCATGGAAGGTGCCCTGAAGCTTTGGAAGCTGGTCAGCCATTATAGCTACATAGCTAAGGCTACTGCAGCAGTCATTCAAACATCTAATGTTATGATAAGTTTACTTACACACCTGTACTTTCCATCACTCAACATGGCCATCAGCTCTTAAACTCAAAGAAGATGATATGCCTCAGCAACTGCAGTCTAATTTTTGTTCAGTCACAGATAGCTATGACATCATCTCTTTTACAGAAAGAATGATAAGAGTTTCCCATGTGATATGTTTCGCTGGACTAATCAGTGCTTTCTGTCACAACCTCTTCAAAGTCTTTTGCACTCTTTCCATCACTAAAAACTGTAATGGAGCTCTTGTGCAAAATTTTAGTGTGACATATACTTATTCACCTGAATAGTAGTTTTAATACCAGACAGTACTCCTCTAGCCAGACAAAATACTTCTTTTGCAGGTCAAGTGTTTCAAACAATGATCAGTTTGCTGCACAAAGTTAATTTGTTTCTAGTTTAGCACAAATTTTTGCAGCTAGTTTTTCATATTATACCCATCACAGACTTTCATATGTTAATGTTTTAAATTCTTCAATGGTATTCTAAAAACCTTTTTAGGAAACAAAGTACAAAACATTCTGTCAAGTATAACAAAGATGGTTGTGGTTGGTTTTCCAATCATAACTGGCTTATTATGTGTTTGAGACATGGACACCAAGAAATTCACCTCAAGAGCGAAGCTCGAGAGTTTTCATTTATATAAATGTTTGATTGCCTATGTCATAAGTGATAATTTAATGAAGATGTTTCTTGTTTAAATAAATAAATAAATAATCTCAGTGCACACCAAAAAAAAGGCTGATGCTCGAGAGGTGACTCGACATCCATATCAAGAACACATAATAAAGGGTTGCGACTGGAGACCTGATCATAATTCTTTGAAGTACATAAAGCTTTACCTGCTCCATGTACTACTAGTTACAGAAGGAAAAAAGCTCTAAGTGTTTGGCTGGATTTCAAAGACATAAAGCACTTAGTGACCTCTGTCAAAAAGACAGCATAACATGTTGTCTTAAGTTAGGAAAAGTCAGGGATAAATTACTGGCACAGACAGCAGGCAGAAAGAAATCTGGCAAGTTTAACTGCCTAACACAATAACCGATCTTAACAACCAAAGCAAGGATGTTTAACAATTAAGACTGGGTCTCACCCTATAGAAACAATTAACAGGGTTGTCTTTTCCACGATACTGGAGCATAATCACTGCAGTTCATGCATTACATATACAGCCATACCTCTCAAATCCCTAACACAATCTAGACAAAGCCTTAAATAATGGGGGGGACAAAGATCCAAAAATAGAGACAGATGTTAAATATAGCTCTTATAAACTTAGAATGCTGTTAGAATAAGAATGACAGGTTTTGTGTTAGCTTGCATTTTGTGAAGGATATGAAGTCTGAAACTCAAATGTATGTCATTATTTAATAACTTCAATCTTCTGTAGTTTGCCAGAAAAACACAAATTTAAAGGAGAGCAAACCAAAAATATGAGGCAAAAATCTGGTCAGTCTGCAGAAATCTGGACAGTTGAGAGGTATGTATACAGCTATAATTTCCAGTAGGAGTTATCAAGTTAAAAGTCATCTAGGAACTAAAATGTCAAACAGAAATGCTTATGAAATCAACCTGATGAAAAAATTAAAATGCAAAAATTATTTTGTAGAGGTACAAGTCCCATCTGTATATCGCAAATAAGTATTTTGTATACACTTACTTGTGCATGAATTTTATCAAACATATGTAGGAAAGAAGCAGCTTTCACAAATTTTTACATGCAGATAGTAACCATTCAAATAAATTAATGCATTCTCTGGTATATAGCCACATGGTTAGGGCAAAAAGACTCTGTTATATGGTATAGGATTTTAAAGATGAAATAGTTTATATTATTGAAAATAATTGTAGAAAAAAGATATACTAAAGAGAAATTGTTACAGATGTTATAGAAAATTTTAGTAAAAAAGGAACAGAAAAATAAGCTTTAGACAACAAGCAAGCAAGGATGTTGGAGAAATAGAAAGTAGATTTTTCACTGACAGGTGTATTTACATATAGCAGCCATGACAGAAGTAATTAGGCAGCATTAGTGAATATTACAGATGACTGATTCTTTAAGAAATATATTGACATTTCATCCTAAGTTTGTTTTTAGGAAAGGACAAAGTATGTTAGCTTGCTGTACAAAGCAACTTTTATCTTCTGATGATTTATGTTGTGAAATTACAAATGCAATAACTGTCGGGCATGTGCATTTATGAGACAGGAGATATTGTATTTTAAATGCTGAATTATACAATGTACAGAGAAAATATAGCGCGCTTGTACATCAAAAGGGGTACTTCTTTTTCTACTTTTGCTAAGGTAACCAGCAAACTCCACAAAACAAAAGTACTCACAAGCAAATAAAAACAACAAAATGCCACTCAGATGTTACAGTGAATAGTTTTAATACTGTTTTAGTCTTAGGGCTTTCATTCCAAAACTGCAGGAACTTCTTCATAAACTTCCTGGATGCATTTTAAAAGCCAAAAAGCTGCCAAAATGAGAAAAACTTAAAGTAACATTGCTTAGAAAAAGTGTGTACACACAACACTGCAAACCAAACTCAGAAATAATTTAAGTTAAAAAGGTAGTCTCAAACATCTAGTAAAATAAAACAAATAATTAACAATTAAGAATAAAATCCTAAAAGTAGTATCAATTTAAAAATGTATATGGTCAAATAGATACATAACCAAATACTAGCAACATTAGCTTTAAGTGCAGGTTTAATGCAAATAAAGTAATTTATTCCAGGATAACCCCCAGCATTCAAAAGTAGTTGCCAAAAAAGGTAATGCTGCTCTAAACAGAGCTTTCAATCATGCCCCCCCCCCAATCAGGTAATGGGACTTTCTTCAGGACTGTAAAACAAATTTCTTAAAGTCTTTACATATAATAGGATGTTTGTATAGAACATTTACACTGTGTTCCTTTTTAATTACATAAACATGCTGGTAAATTCTTGTCTTTTTCCCAATGCCCCAGTAGTCTTACCAATATAAAATACTAGGCAGGAAGAACAAAAGGCAATATAAACAAACCCTTTTGTTTCACAGTTATAATTGTCTCTCACTGATAACAAATTGGGGTAACCTGCCACATAAAAAAAAAATGTACTTTGTAAAAATAAACCTGCATTGCTTACAGGTGTCACAGCACTTCATTCCAGCGTTTCTAATAACATCAGTGCAATCACTGTTACTTTCAAATAAAAGTTTTAAATTCTTACTGTTTTTGTAGATAAACTTTGTTTGCTCACCCAGATGGTTTGCCATTCCAAGAGTTCCAAAACACATACTCCAATGGTTATTGATTACCTGTTTTAAAGAAAAAAAGAACCTGTTGTATTCGACCACAAAGTCTTGGGACATATCTTCATGATTATCAGCAGGCTCATTAGGATGAAATGAATGGGGATATCGTATTAGGGCCCGATATCTAGTATTCCTATGTTCCAAACCCCAGTTATATAAATCGTCCAACATCGCGGATGGGTAGCCAAGATCCCTAAAAAGTTGGTTCATGTAGTTAGCTTCTTTCTAAAAAATGTCATCATATGAGGCAAGGCTACTCAGGTGAATCAGCTGGCCTTTAAGTATTTTTTTTTTTTTTGCCACAAGAGATGTTGACTTCCAAAATGCAAATAGGCATTGTAAAAAGTTTGTTTTCTATAGATATTTGACTCATATCTGTACTTCTGCACATTCTTATATATGGTGACATCTAAAAACTTAATAGCATTGCTGTGCTATTGATGAGTAAACTGTAACAAAATGGTTGAATTACTGAGAAATTCCATGAAGTCCATGAGCTCAGTAACACTTCCCTTCCACAGAATGAAAATATCATCCAAGAAGAAAGAGGTCATCATCTCTCTCTCTCTCTACTCTTCCCTCATTAGACCAATCAACAAGTACAATGCCCCATTTGGCATGCACCTCACTAAACACCTGCAACTGCTGGAAAGACCACAAAAGTACCTCATGAAGAGGATCCTGGGCCTTAAACACATGCCCTACATGGACAGACTCAAAAAACTCTGTCTCATATCGTCTATTAAGAGGCAATCTCTGCTTGACTTACAAAGCCATGTCTGTCCCAGCCCTGTTAGAAATGTTGTACCTAAAGAAATCCCAATCCCTCCACACCACATGCTCCAGGGACCTCAACCTCATTACCACAATCAACAGAACATGCTGGAGGGACAGGTTCATAACCCAGAGACTGTCTATGCTCTGGAATAGATTCCCCATACATGTCAAGCAGAGCACCTCACTGGCCCTTTTCAAGAGAAATCTTGATGAGTGGATGGGAAATAGAACGTTCACCCATGGGATCACTCCAGTGGCTGTACTTGATAGAGGCACCAGGAACTAATGGCAACACGATGCCAGGGCACTTCTATTGGCTAGGCTTGTAAAGGCTCCAGGGCCGTTGGCCTAGTACACACCTATGAACCTCGGAACCTAAATATCTCATATAGCTCACAACATTAGAGAAAAAGGGAGACCTAAAGACAATGTTGGTTTCCCAAGTCCAGTGTACCAGATTTGCAAAAACAAGTGCAGAGGTTGCATCCATAGCAACTCCCTTATTTGCTTGTAATATTCCCCTTTAAAGTAGACAAAATTGTTAGTAAGCAAAGTTTCCATACACTGATAAATCAAAGTGTTGTCATTGCTGTTCAAGTCTGTCCCTTTGACCATAGCTTCTAGAAACCACTCCAGGCCTTGGTCATGTGGTATTACTGAAAAGTGATTTTTAATGTCTAAAGCAACAAACAGGCCATATGGTAGAAATGGTAATGCAGCCACACTTTCAAGGAAATGCCAGGAGTCCTTAAGTAGGTGCATCTTATGCTCATAAATGGTGAATGGCTCAGTCTTAGAGCTGCAGATGACACTATTGGTCTCAAAGGGGGTTTGTTCACAGATTTATGTATTTTAGGGATCCCAAAAATTGCTGGATCCTGGGGTTCTTCACCATAAGAAAGTCCCTGTCTTGATATCCAAGTCATGTGTTTGTTTGTGTCTTTCGGCTTTTCCCAGTTAGGGGTCGCCACAGCGGAACTCCGGTCCGCTAATGATTGGTAGTTGATTTTTACATGCCGAGTTACCAGCTCTGATGCACAACCTTCAATGAAGGTATGCCCATTCACGCATGTCTCCACGCATAAGACACTAGAACTGAGAATCGAACCGGACAGCGTCTTACTGTGAGGCGACAATGCTACCGCAGCACCACCACCGCATATCCAAGTCATGTGTAATGGCCATATATGGTCAGATCAATGCCATGATAGGCTATATTGATTTCATTTTGAGAAGCATTGGTAAAGAACTCTCCATTATTCAGATATTCCAAAATCTTGGATGAATAAAGAAATCTGTCCATCAAAATGGCCCCCTCTCTTATTGGGTTTCATTATTCATATATTTTTAAAGTCTATAAACACAGTCCCAAAGGTGAAGTGCCTGGATAGTAAAAAATCTGTCAATGAAAGTATAAATAACTCCAAGGCTCACCACTGGCTGAACGGACAAAACAGCACACTTTAATATATAACACGAAAAACAGTAAGCGCTTTCGCGTTGCTCAGAATGCTTCTTCAGACTGTACAAAATTCAAAAAACACAGTTCAAATAAATAGAAATAATACATTACCCAAAGCAAGAGAAGCCACAGCCCGCTCTCATCTCCTCTCTTCACTCCTTTATGCCTCACCCATACTTACCAACCTGTACAAATCTGACCTAAATAAGCTCTCTGGCTGCTACAATCACATTGCTAGATTTGTTACTGGCATGCCTTACAAAACCCATCACTATATCAACCTGCACAACCTAGGCTGGGTGGAACTACCTAACCTACTTCAACAAACCCAGCTAACTATAGCTTACAAGATCCTCCATCATCCAGATTCCATCCCTGCACTGCGTAATTTAATCACCCCATATCTAAACCTAACTAGTCTGCGCTCAGCAAATAGGCTACTTGCTCAAACAGTCAAATCCTGTAACTCTGAGGTGACTCGCTGTTTGCAAATTCCATTGGTAAAATATGGAATTCCTTCGACCTCAACTCACCACCATCACCTCTTTATCCAAATTCAAGAAAAATCTAACCCTTCACTTTAAAAATCAGTGGCTCTGTCAATGTTCCAAGCCAGACTAAACCCACCACCCTCCGGAACCCCACTTCTCCTCATGTTTCCCTCTAGGCTCTTCCTCTGTCTAGCATTTACTCTGACATTTTCTCCTTTTAAACCTTATATGTTCATCAATTACATAATCCTACTGTACCTACATATTAGTCTTATATGTTTATCATTTACATAATCTTATCGTACCTACGTATTAGTCTTAGTAAAGAGCAGTAGTTTCTCTGTTCACTTATCTCTTTGTACCTATGTATTAATTATCAAAACATGTAATGTATTCTCTGTTTATAAGTACGTAAACTAATGTCAATGTGGAGCTTTTCTCCCCGGGCCTCCGCTGAAAATGGACATGTATCCAGTCGGATTTTCCCGGTCAACAAATGTAAAATAAAATAAAATAAATTACATGTCCTTCAATTAATTGCTAACCAATCTATTCTAAAAGCTATATTACACTTCCTACATCGCTGAACTAACGGCTCCTGAATGTATAGTAGAACTAATCAATATGCTAAAAGTATTTAATTTAATGAATATTGTAAAAACATTCTATTATCTAAACCTAAGATAAAAACATAAATAAAAACTAAAATATATAAATACAATACTGACATTATTCATGTCATATAATGTCAGTATTGTATTTATATATTTTAGTTTTTATTTATGTTTTTATCTTAGTTTTAGATAATAGAATGAGATAAAGCATTTAGGAGCTACCTCTGTCCATTACAGGTTCACAGGTAGGTACTAGGCTATCGGCCCTGGGGCCTATACAAGCCCAGCCAAAAAGGTACCCTGGCTTTTGCCACCCAAAAAAATTATTTTCCTGTGCCACTGTCGAGCAGAGCCACAGAGGTGATCCCCGGGGTGAATTTCCTATTTCCCATCCAATCATCAAGATTTTTCTTGAAGAGTGCTAATGAGGAGCTTTGTTTGATATAGATAGGTAGTTTATTCCAGAGTATGGGAAGTCTCTGGGACAGGAATCTATCCCTCCGGCATGTTCTGTTTATTGTGGTGAAAAGGTTTAGGTCCCTAGAGCGTGTAGCTCAAAGGGATTGGGATTTCTTTAAGTGGAGCATGTCCAACAGCTCTGGGTTTGACATAGCTTTGTATGTTAGGCAGAGATCACCTCTGAGTAGGCGATATGCGACGGAGTAAAGCTGGAGTTTTTTGAGACAGTCTGCGTAGGGCATCTGTTTGAAACCGGTAATCCTCTTTGTGAAGTATTTCTGCAGCCTTTCCAGTATTTGTTAGTAGTACAGGGGGCAGTCATGGGGTAAAATTCAGTTTCCCATCTACAAATCTAAGTTGCACTTGAATCTGGACATGGATGAACTTTGTTTTATGCGGATGGGCAGTCTGTTCCACAACAGCGGTATCTATCCTCTGAGAGATATACATGTCTTTCCAAACTGTTCTGTTGATGTTGCAGAAGAGGTTTAGGTTTCTAGACAGAGTATTTCATATGTCATTTGACTTGCTGATTTGCAGTAAATCCATCAGTAATGGGTCAGAGGATGCCTTGTATTCCAAACACAGGTCACCTCTTTAGCAGTCTGTAGGATACGAAGTATAGTGACAAGCTTTGAATTGGTCCATGTAGGACATGTTGTTTAGGCTTTGTTTCCTTTTAGTAAGATATCTCTGTGGGGATTCAAGTTGTTGCATGTGTCTAGACAGATACATGTCTAAGGGAATATTATATTCAATGACTGGTCTAATGAGGGCTAAGTAAAGGGGGATGGTGCAGTGGTACAGCGGTAGCATTGTCGCCTCACAGCAAGAGGTTCTCTGGTTCGATTCTCTGCTGGGGTGCCTTCTGTGTGGAGTCTGCATGTCCTCCCTGCATTCGTGTGGGTTTCCTCTGGGTGTTCCAGTTTCCTCCCACATTACAAAGACATGCATCTGGAGCATTTCTCCCCAGGCCTCCGCTGAAAATTGGTTCATTCCAAGTTGGACATTCCCTGTTAACAAATGTAAAATAAAAATAAATAAACATTAACATCCCTAAATCTAGGCACAATCCCTTTGTTTATAAGCTGTGCAACACAGAAGGACTTTCTTACAATTGGCATATGTTGGTCAAAAGTTAGGATACTGTCCACATAAGTTCCCAAACCCAAACAACTGGGTCAGCTCTTAGGGACATATTGTGTAGGTGGTAGTTCTCTGGGGTAGACAACTTCCCAAAGAACACAATAATTCATTTTTTTGGCATTTAGTTTCAGTACATGATTTTGGCACCAGTTATTTATTTGAGACAAACCTTCCTGCAGGATGACTAATTCATTTGGGGATTCAAAGCCTACTCCTAGCTTTCAGTCATCTGCAAACTTACTCAGGTAGAGCCCTTTGGTATTGGTTTTTACTTTAGAAAAGTAGACGCAAAATAGGAGAGGTCCCAACACAGAACCCTGAGGGACCCCACTGGTGACTGGTCTATTTGTGGATGTAACTTTCCCTAGTTTGATATTTTGATTATCTGCATCCTATCTGTAAGTTAGATGGCAATCCAACAGGTGACAAAGGGGTTTATTCCCAGTTTATTTAGCTTTTCTACGATTCACGAGTGGGGAATTCTGTCAAAGCTTTGGCCAGGTTGAGGTATGTGGTATGTAGTATTTTGCTTCATCCATTGCTTTGGTGACCTTTTCAAAAAAATCCATCAGCCTGTGTACGCATGACCTGCCCTTGATGAATTCAAACCAAGATGAGTCCAGTGTTTGGAAACTCCCTATGTCCTCATGAATTCATTCCATGATAAGTCTTTCCATGGCTTTGCATATAAGGCTGGTCAGATATATGGGTCTGCAATTGACTGGGTCTGTGGAAGGTCCTCCTTTATGCAGGGAATAACTATAGTTGTTCTCTATTCGCTTAGTAAGAAACCTGTATGGAGGCTGGGACGGAACAGTTTTGTTAGGGGTGTGGCTAAATCATGCTTCATGCCATTTAAGATGCTACCATATGTATTGTCAGGACCCACTGATACAGTATTGTTTGCTTTTGATAGCACCTTTAGTACTCAGTCTTGTCTGATAGCTGGAAACAAGACAGTTTCAGGTATATCTTGAGGGACAGATGAATGGGAGAGGATAAAGTTAGAGCCAAATTTATCAGCTAGTAGGTTTGCTATATCTTCAGCCTCGCTGTAGGTAACATCATTCACAATCTGCTCAGTACATTGAGACTATAGGCATAACTAAAAATGCCTTATGATTATCTTTGGCTTGGGTAGCCATTTTAGCCTTAGACCTGGCTTTGGTGGTTTTTATTACACTCATGAGTTGTTTATTTCATTGCCAAGGGTGCTAACATTCTGGGAATTATTCGTCTTACTTTTGGCTAAAATTCTTTTCCTTTTATTATAAAACTTTCTGAGATTGTGGTTCTACCTTGTGGCCTTGTTGTTGGGGTTTGCCCTGAACTTGTGCTTACTGGGGGCAGCTGCACTTATGCAGCTGTTTACATGTTGTATAATGTAGTAGTACACATTTCTGCATATTCAGTGGAGTTAACTGGGTTTGGTGGAGATTTAAAGCTTGTTAATGTATCACATAGAAGTAGGTAGTTTGTCTTAAGGAATTTTCTGAAGTTTCCTTGGGTGGAAGGGCTCTCTGGTTTTAGTTTTATTTTGTAGGAGACTGCTTTATGGTCATACCTATCAAGTAATGAAGATATGCAAGGGATGGTGTGAGATGCTCTCATATTAGTTATTCCCCCTAGTGGGTATTAATTGTTCCAGGGCATTTGTATTGATAAATTCCAGAAATCTCTGTGCTTGTGCAGTACAAGCGGTGCAGGTTTCCCAGTCTACAGCTGGACAGTTTAGATCACTTAAGGAAATAGTATTGGGTTTGGCACTGAGTGATTCTAATCCCTGTAAATAGGTGTTGTAGCTTTCTTTTGTCATAATGGGAGTTCTATAGCTAGGTAATATATGTATGGGACCTTTCTAATGGCTATTTGTATATGAAGAAGCTCTAGTGCTTCATACTGCTTTACCAGCTTTGATGTGATTCTCTTCTGGATAAAGACTGAGATACCGCCCCCTTTTTTCCTCTCCTACACAGTAGCTGGTCTAAGTGTATGGAGGCACTATAGCCCTGCACAGCCAGAGTGCTCTCCACTATTTTAAACCATGTCTCAGTGACTACACAGATGTCAGTCTCGGGTGAGAAGAGAGTGTAGGGAGTGGAGTTCCTTGTTCAGGCTCCTAGCGTTGATCAGTAACACCTTCATATTTTCCTTCCCTTGTTTCATTACATTGGTAGGTTTATCAGATTGGCATTACCTAAAAAAGACACTATGGGGATGGACAATGTCTTTGCCAGTAACTGAAACCCAAGAGAAAGGACAGATGCAGGCCATCCCTGAAGAAGCAGCATGGCTTGTTGATCATATTCTCCCAGGCTGACAAATATCGGATCCTCTTTGAATGACACCAAAAACTAAGCCAATTACTGAAGTCAGTTATTTTTTTGCTCATATCATGACAACATCATTAGAGAAGGTAGATTGCTGCCAAATGCTAGGCTCATATCTGCCTTGGACACATAATCTGACAGCTCCATCATGTCTCTATTCATATAGTCTAAGGAGGTACATCTCAAGTCACTGACATTGGCATGATTTATGACAGTCTTACTAGTACTCTTTTTGCAAAGACTTGAGTGCATCATCTGATGGATCCTGACATCAGACAAGCAATGGTCACTCTGTCCTTGCACAGCCTGGTAAGAGGCATGTCTGTATGTCTTATAATGGAGTCACCAATAACAAGTATGTTTAGTTGGGTCACTACCTGTCTTATAGGCTCAGCATCTATGACTTTGGGATTCCTTGTGTTATGTGAGGAAGTAGGCTTAATATACTGACTGTGGTTTGTGCCTGTGTTGTGTTTTGGAGGTATCTGAGGTTTAGGCAAGTTCATCTTTAGAACCTCAGGGTATGATTGATTATGTGTATTGTGATGGCCTTGGATAGATGTGATGTCTGTGCACTGAGAATGATTTTGATGTCTGAGCTTACTGTGTGTGAGATTTTTGCCTCCAAGGATATTATATATGTACAACTCTTGCACACTGTATTATGTGTTCTAGTAATAGATGATCCTCAGACAAGATGAGACAATTGTTACAATGTCTCAATACTCACCTCCATTAGGCTGGCTCGAGAAGTTGTGGGGAAGTGCTGGTCCATGATATCGACAGGAATGAATCTGGAGAAATGGGTAATAATAATTGCTTGGAGTTCATTTTTAGAATAGTGTTTAGGTGTACTTGTTACTGAGTATTTACATTTCAGTACAAAACAGCTAACCTGGAACCTTCATTTATTATATAAATTATCAGTTTTCTTTGTTTGAACTTGTACCTCCCACGGTGACAAGTCAGAATCACACAGACCTTAGTACCCTGCATAACCCTTGTGGAATCACTGGGAGTTAGGAAGGCTTGTTTATATCTGTTAGTCAGAGGCAGACTACATCTATTTTTTAAGTTAAATACTAAAAACTGATAGAAGATGATATGAAGGACAAACATGCACCTGGACTGTACAAAACTACTACCTGCTGCTGTTACTCAAGAATACCAAGTTGCTGGTAGTACTAATCTGTCTGTCTTGTTCTACTGCTGGGTAACAGCAGCCTTGTTAATAGTGGGTTTCTAAAGCATAGCTCTAAAATGTCCCTGATTTTGCGTCATATTTTTGCCCTTGCAATCATAAAATGTTTGATTTTTTGGTAAATCACTGAAGATTACAGTTGGTAAATAATGTCAGACATTAGAGTTTCATACTTTCTTTTGTTCAAAAAATGAATGTTGATGCAAAACCTGTTGTTCTATTAAGTTTTAAGTGACTTACAGTAAAAATTGTTTTTTTTTTGTCTTTGCCTCCCGTTATATATTTTAGCTTTGCCCCTAATTCTTAAGTAAAGAAGTTGAGAGGTATGCAATGAAGTTTTCTTATTGCTCAATCCACGATATTTCATTTGTGCATCATTTCTGCACTCCTGTCTATCTTTTCCCTACTAGAGAAATGGAGGTCAAATGAACATGTATTTAAAATATATTAGGGTAGTGTCAGTACCCACCAAATGTTGCCAGCCAAGATTCTCACAGGTGGTGACAGTAATGCCAGCTCATCTGTGTTACAGATAGTAACTCACCTGTAGACAACTGTCAAGTGTGTGTGTGTGTGTGTGTGTGTGTGTGTGTGTGTGTGTGTGTGTGTGTGTGTGTGTGTGTGTATGAATTTGTGTTTGACAGCTCTATACAGTAAACTCTCAGTTAACTGGCACCCATGGGGATTGGTAGATGCCGGATAACTGTAGCTTCTGGTTGCTTGAGAGTTACTATTAAAAATGGGTCTGATTAATACTGTACCCTATACTATTTATTTGGTTTGACTTGTTCTCAGGTTGGGAAGAGAGGGAATTTATTCCCATATTCCTTTTTAAAACTCCAGAACTCTAAAAATGTAAGGTACGTTTCTTCTGGGGGAAAACAGAAAGTGCAACACATAAAAATTGTATTTTTTTTTTTTTGCTAGTTGCTTGAGAGTGCTGGTTGCTTGAGTTCCAGTTAACTGAGAGTTTACTATAAATGAACTTATGAGGTGAGCATTACTACGTGCTTATAAAGGGTGGCAAGGACTTCAAGTGTGTCTGCTTTAAAGTGTGGGCCCAGCATCTTATGGTCCTCTGTGATAGCTTGTCTGGCATTGTTCTTGTGTGCTTGTGTGTAGTGTGTGTGTGTGTGTGTGTGTGCGTGTGTGTATGTGTTGGTGTGTGTGAGTGCATGTCTTTGTTTTGTACTGGCTCCTGTTCATGATTGTGTTTGCACAGTGGCTTTGTTTATGAATGAAGCGTTGCTTTTTAAGTTTTTAAGCACATTTATTCATAAAACACGGATATATCTAACAGAACTGCAGCTACATAATCTGGTGCCCTCTGTAGGTCCGATCTGGCACCCCCCTCAACTTTAAGTTAAGAACCAAAAAAGGGGCTTCTCAAAGTTGATGAACAAAAAGAAAATGGACTCATGTTGTGAAAGTGTAGAAAACTGCTTGCTGTAATTGTGATACTATCTGCAAAGCTCTTTAGCAGTCACTGCAAATGCAGTATCCACATTCACTTCTGTAGACTGATACTATACTACTGATGCACAAAACACTACACTACCACGTCCTTGGCATATAACAGTCATGCTAACTTACACCTTGCACTGAGGCAGCCACTACCTTTGCTCCACCTAGATACGCCTTTAGTTTTTAAAATGATTTAAGCAAAAAGCTGCATGTTATTCAAACATAGAAACAATTATGCATAAAAAACTCAAGCAGTCAAAAACTATGCCATTATATCAAGGCAAGTGTGACAATGTGATTGCTTTTAAAACAATTGAAATTCTGAGCACCGTGACCATAATCCTCAAAACAGTAAGGTTTTCAATCAAATATGGGGACTATATGTTAGGTTCAAAGTTGCATTACCTCAGAATAGTTCACCTTACTACAAGATAAAGCAGTGCCAGAGATAGTTGATAGAAGTATCGGGGGGCAGGAGGCAGAGGGGCAGAAATGCTTACAAATTAATTGTCTTACAGTTTATTAGATGATATGCAAGTACTCATGCAATGTGGTCTCATTCATTCTCAAAGGGACAAGTTGTAATGCTGAATTCTTAGGATATTTACTGCATGTATACTGTACTGTGCTTATTTCAAGTTTATTCTGTTTTTTCCGACACACTGGCAGCTGAAGGTGCTTTTAGCTCAACATGCAGGTATCTTTTGCCTCATGTCTCTCCTTAGCAACATGGCTGGTCTGTGTAGTATATAATACTATGCTAATGCACACTGGGGAGTGAAAGGAATATGTATTATGCTTTTTCACATTTTTTGTGTTTTGTGAATTGATATTTTGGTATTTTTGATGTTCAGGGTTTTGACGTTCTGTGTTTTCAAGTAGAACCATAAATAACACATGATCTTACCCCAGATGATGTACAGCTCTTTCATAGATGATTCAAACATAAACAAACTTAACAGTGGAGTTTGTACAAGCAAATATATTAAGCCATGTATTATTCCGTGTCTGTGTAACCTTCACTTTTGTGACTGATGGCAAAACAGTGTAACAATAGTACCTTATATTTTGTGTTTAACTGTGTCGTCTCTATGCTTAAGTTTAAACTGTGGATTGCATAGTTGTGTTGTATTTGCTGTCAGTGTTATATCTGTTTGAGTATAGTAGAAATACAGTATATTAAATATATTTACTGTGTATGTCATTAGCTGTGTTGTCCTTTATATCTGCTACAGATGGTCATTTGAGTTCCTTCTATACAACTGAATATTGTTATAACAACTTCATATGTTCAGGATTTTATCCATTATTATGTTTGTTCAAGTTGGATATTTAGCACAATGAATTTAAAAATGTACTTACTCCCTGTTTGGTATGATTGCTCTTCTTATTTAAACTGAAAAATGTAACTGACATATTGCTTTGCATTTTGGTCTGCTACAAGTGTTCGTGGGCTATTAGTTCTCAACACACTTGCTCTCTGCCACTTGCTCATAAAGGCAAGTGCTCTAACTCCCACTAGCTCAATCTAACTTAACTATTTAGCCTTGCCAACACCCAACCCTGCTAAAGTAGAGAGACCTACCAGAGCCTTAACTCTGTGTCACCTCACCCAGTTCCTAACTCGATTCCTCATTCCCTAACCCTAAGTCTCAACTACCACTCCTAAACCTAAAATTCCCAATCATTACCTAAACCTAAAACTTCAGTCTCTTCCCTAACCCTAAATTCTCTGCTTGCTCCCCAACCCTAAGGTTTTGTTCCACTTCCTAACCCTAAAATCTCCTTCCTGATTGCTGCCCATATCTGCACTCCCACCTCCTACCATACCATCTCTATGGCTGCCTAAGCTCATATTTGAGTTTGAGTATGTGCAGCACCTATGCAAGCTACAAGATGCTTGAGTCCCCTGGCTTCAAGACAGTGGTCTTCAAGCACATTGGACTCATAAGCTTAGTACAATTCTTTGCATTGTATGTTTAATATCGATAACTGTGTTACTGCATGTTTTTACAAAGAATTTCACTTCATCTTTCTTTTTTATAAAAATATATTTTCTGCCTCTACAGGGTAATGATGCATGATGGAGCTTCTTTAAACATGCACCAATGAGAAAGGATGAGACCACAGTGTGTGAGTATCTACATAATATGTAATAAACTATAAGTTAATCCATTTATAAAATAGGTCAAGAGCTCACTAAGAAGTATGCCAAATTCTGTGGGACTCACTTGTTGATGTATTTATTTTGTTAGATATGCAAATTATATATATATATATATATATATATATATATATATATATATATATATATATATGGATTCACTTCAGAAGCTCGAAATAATGAAATCTCGAATTTCAGTATCTCGAGCCCAAGAAGTGGAATCCACAAAACAACGAAAACTAAAAACCGCAAAATTCAAAACCTCGAATACCGGAAGTTTTGAATTTTATGTTTTACTACACACACACACACACACACACACACACACACACACACACACACACACACACACACACACACACACACCATCCACCACACAAACACACATGATCATTCTACTTCATGAAAGCAGGGGGGCAAGCCCCCCTGCAACCCCCACACCTCCCACTTCAATATTCTCACTACGAGGTCGCACTACATACAAACACACACAAAACACCACGACACAAGCTACTTTCTCTTCGCACACACACATCACAGCAACAAAACACACTGACACACACCACAGCCCCTACCCAAACCCCTTAACACACACACACACACACACACACACACACACACACACACACACACACACACACACACTTACCTGAATACATGACCATAGCAGAACTTTAGAAGCGCAAAATTCAAAACCTCCAGTATTCGAGGTTTTAAATTTCATGCTTTTAAACTTTCACTATTATGTGGATTCGGCTTCTTGGGCTCGAAATACTGAAATTCGAGATTTCAGTATTTCAAGCTTCTGAACATATATATATATATATATGGGTCTACCTGACAAAGCCGAAAGCTGACAACGCCAACGATGAGAACACAGACACCAGAAGATCGAAAACTGAGATGACCGACGGATGAAAACCCCGACGCTGAGAACACTGACATGTGAAAAGGCTGTGTAAGTATGCGGTAGTGACGGACGTTAGGGTTAGAGTGTGAGTAAGGTAAGTGTGCGATATTGACGGACTCTAGGGATAGGGGTGGGTTAAGTGAGTTAGGGTTAGGGCGCGGGTTAGGTGAGTGTGCAATAGTGACGGACCTTAGGGTTAGGGTTTGGGTTAAGGTTATAGATAGTTGTGTATGTAAGGTTTAGTGTGGGTTTGTAAGGATTTTGGTGTGCTTGTGTTGTGTGTGTGCTTTTTGGACAGGGGATTTGTTTTGTTTGTTGATTGTCGGGATTGTGGTGTGTCGGGCATGTGAGGTTTCGTGTTTGTGAACTTTCGGTTATGTGGTGTCGGTGATTTCATTGTCGGTGTTGTAGTGCATCAGTGTTGTCAGGTAGACCCATGTATATATATATATATATATATATATATATATATATATACACACATATATATATATATATATATATATATATATATATATATATATATATATATATATATATGTATATCAAAAGGCTGTTTTCAGATGAATTATATGGAACAATTAGATTTGTTCACCTTAACATTAACATCTGTAACTCTAACTGAAATGACAATTTTGAAATCATCCAGTCAGGAGGCTCCTTTAGAGCATTAAATACATAAAAAAATTATAAAGATTCAAAAGTTCTAACTTTTGTGGAAAAAGAATCTCATTTATTTCAGTGAAATATAATTTAAATTGCTTACTGTGTTTACCATTATGGTTGTCTTGACAAATGCTGACTATAATACTGTTGCTCCGTTATCAGCTTCAGATGCTTTTTAAGCTTGTTTTCTATTAAACCAGACTCCAGACATTTTAGTGTTTTTATTTAAACTAAGCTGAAGTTGGTAGCATCAAACCCTCCCCCTCCTGGCCATGACATATACCAGTTTGTTCCTTTAGTTGAGAATCCTTCAGGCCATCTTTTCCACTGGGAGGAGTGTTCATCAAACTGAGATGAGAATGCAGTGCCATTTTTCACATGCTGTTTTTTTTTTTTTGCTTTAAATACTACATCCACCATGCTTGCTCTTATCATAGAAAGCTCCTAAGTCATTTATTTTATCCATTTTATTGCTGAAACTTCTGGCATTTAACTATCCCTCCTTTAACTCTGATTTTCTTTTTTTGTAAAAAAAACGTTTATTGCATTTTAAATTCACATAAACAAAGAAAAAGAATACAAAATATAAAATATAAACTCAACCATCAACTAAAACAATTATACTATATACACAGTCCATAACAAATTACAACATTATACAAAATCATTAATATTTTTGGATGGCGCAGTGGTACAGTGGTAGCATTGGCACCTCATAGTAAGAGGTTCTCTGGTTTAATTCTCAGCTGGAGTGCTTTCTGTGTGGAGTATGCATGTCATCCCTGTGTTTGTCTGGGTTTTCTCTGGGTGCTCCAGTTTCCTCCCACATTACAAAGACATGTTTCTCCCCAGGCCTCCTCTGAAAACTGGCTTTGTTCCAAGTCGGACTTTCCTGGTAAATAAACGTTAACTAAATAAATAAATAAATAAGTCTTTAAGTTTTTGCCAATATAGTTTCTTATGAATGACATTCATAGTTCTAGTATGTATAATTTGTAATTCTTTGTTACATACACTTTTTGCTAGACCAACAAAATCTAAAAAAGAGAGAATGTTTTTACTTTTCCAGTTCATTGTAATTATCTTTCTGGCAATAGCCAAAATGGACCATAAGAGAGGCACCTGAGGTCTAGAAACAGAATCTGGAATTGGCACTTTAAATAAAATTAAAGAAGCTGTATTATTACAATTGTCTGACCATAAGGCTTTAGCATAGTCTTTAAATTCTTCCCAAAATGGAACAACCATTTGACATTCCAAAATCATGTGTTTCCAATCCACCACTAATCGACTATTACATCTCCAGCATCTTATATTTTCTTTTTTACTAAAAAGGGCTATTCTATGCAGTATTAAAAAGCTTCCATGCAGAAACTTCCAAGTAAAAAATTTCCAATAGATAGGTAATGTAGAATTACTTGCGTATTTTAAATATAATTTTTGTTAGCTTCTGAGAATATTTCTTACTTTATTTTTGCAGAATAATTCCAATGAGGCACATCAAAGCCCACAAACTCTGATCTTAATATTTTGTAAATTATTGTCAATTATGAATTATTTTTATATGTTTCTCTATTAATTTGCAAGAAAAAAGTTTAATATTTGGGAATAGATTTATTATTCATAACTAAAGACAGTTATAAATTATTACCCACAAACTTCCTAAAATTCAGTATATCCAACCAACTACTATTATTTATACTACATCTATCTACAGTCCTTTCTGCTGCACCTATTTTATCTCCATCCCAGAACTAAAACCACTATTTCAAGTTATTTTCTTAAGATTAGTTATTATACGAGTATTATAAGATTCTAAACATCCAGCAGTATAAGCTATATGGAATATTAAGAATTCTTGATACTTTGTCAAATAATTACTATCTATAAATGTTTTGAAAGTATCTAATATATGTTTGATAAAATTATAAACATTTGTATTTCTATAATTCATACAGTGATCTTTTATAACTCAATATGCTATACTTATATTTGTTTGAACATTAGAATTTAGTTCAGGTATAGCATTAGAATCCAGAATTGCTTCATGCAAAGATTTCCAGTTTGAACTATATGATGAATTTAACCAAAGACTCACAATAGTTAAAATAGCAGATTTAATGTAAAGAGCAATATTAGGGAAGCCAATACCATTCTCATCCCAACCCCTTATCCATCCATCCATCCAGCCATCCATCCACCCTCATCCCCTTTTTCCCATTTTACACATGGGGTTGGGATGTCACTTCAACAATGACAATCGTCTTGAGCCAAGGTTTACAGTACTGGGTGGCTAGCTCTGCCACTGTAGTTCATCTGTACCACTCACTCGCATCTATGACTAACTTAGTGTGTCCAATCTACCTACTGCATGTCTTTTGAATGTGGGAGGAAACAGGAACACCCAGAGAAAACCCATGTGACCACAGGGAGAACATGTAGACTCCACACAGATGGCACTCAAGCTGAGAATCGAACTGGAGAACTTCTTGCTGTGAGGTGACAACACTAACTGCTGCACCACCATGGTCACCCAAACCCAACTCCTTATATGTCAATCAATTTATATTTTTGGTTTCTCTGGGTACCATAAGAATTTCAATAATATAGTATTTAGTCTTTTAATGATTTTTTAGATGGAGATATAAGCAACTCCTGAACAAGATATAATAGTTTCAGTAAAATTATCATTTTTATCAATATAAGTTTGTCTTCTATCGCAAAGTACATTTTATTCCATGTTTCAATAAGCTTTAACTATATTATTATAATTTAATGATATTGTTTATTTCCATACTGTAGTTATATTAATTCCTAAATACTTAAGTTGTTTATTTTCCCACTTAAATTCCTTATAATTTTGTAAGGCAAAAGTAATTTGTTTTATTCATTAATAATGCTTCAGTTTTATTATGATTAAATTTTAAACCAGATATTTTCTCAATGGATTGTAATGAATTAATGTTTTCTAGTGAGGATTCAATATTACTAGTGGTCAACAGAATATCATCTGCATATAATTGCATTTTCAAGTTATAATTATCATTGATATAAAAACCTTTTATTTCTTTATCTTCTCTGATGTGCACAGCAAATGGCTCTAACACTAAGGCAAATAATAATGGAGAAAGAGGGCATCCTTGCTTAGTTCCTTTTAGTATTTTAAAAGAATTAGACATAAAAGAAACAATTTTAACAAAAGAAAAGTTACTATTAGACAGTTTCATTATTATTTCAATAAATTTTAAAGAAAATTTGTATTCCTTAAGCACTTTTAGTAAATATAGCCAACTGTATTAAAGATGTAAGTCTAATGATATTATCTTGGACCTTTCTAACTAAAATTAAATCAGTTTGATCTTCATTAATTAAATTTGGTAGCATTTAACTATAGTATTTAATCCTTTTGTCAGTACGGCCATTAAAATGTTATAGTCTACATTTAATAAAAAGATAGGATGATGTGAGGTGCATAATTTAGGAACTTTATCTGGTTTTAAAATAGGAGAAATCATTGAATAATTCCATGAAGGTGGGATATTTAATGAACCAATGATTTCATTAAATGTATTTAACACAATTCTTAATACATTATCTGGAATTATTTTATAAATTTCTGAAATCTAACCATCTAAACCAGGAGCCTTCTTATTTCTAAAATTCTTTATTTGTTCTTTTATTTCCCTAATAGGGGTTTATCTAATCTATCATTTTGTTTGGTTGTTACTTTTTGTTTTATATTCTTCTTTAAGAAATCTGTTATATTATTATTATTATTATTATTATTATTATTATTATTATTATCTAATGGTAAATTCCTCTTATTGATTTTTTCATACTGTCTCTTAAGTTCTTCTAAAATATACTTTAGATCTATTGCTTTTCTAGATCGATTGCCTATATGATATTCAATTTATTTAATATGATTTATATTATTTAATACTTTTGATCTGATTGCTAATCTATGTACATTCTTGGGATTTACAGTATAAGTTTGCAATTTTAATTTCTCCATGTTTACTGATATTTTATGATTTAAAATGTCTATGTATTTTTGATTTAGTGTTTTAAGTTCTATACTTGTATCTTTGTCAGAAGGATTCAATTTTAATTTTAGGGTATCAATTTTTGCGTGACGTGTATTCATTTTATTGTCCCAGTCTTCCCTTTGTAATAAATACCAACTCTTTAGCCTACCGTAAATATAGGCTTTTAACTTGTCCCATAAAATAACACCTGGTACCTCATCATTGTTATTAGTATCCATAAATAACTTCAATTCCTTTAGAAACCATTCATTAAATCCTTTAATTTTAACACTATATGCTGGTATTCTGTGCCAAAATATTAATTCACTGGGTTTAGATTAATTTTAAAAGTAATGTCACTATGGTCAGACAAAGGACAAGATGTTATTGACACTTCATCAACTTTAGAATATAGCCCATTAGATACAAAAACTTTATCTATGTTTGTTTGGGTGCCAAATCTGTATGAATAGTGAGTATAACTCAAGGAATTTGTCAATTTCAATTCTTGAATACCTCTAAGATTCATTATACTTATATAATTATTTAATTGTTTAGAAGTAGCTGTTATTTTAGGTTTCTTATCCTTAGTAGTATCTTTCTCTGAAAGTATACAATTAAAATCTCCAGCTAAAAGGATTTCACCCTTCTTATGTAATGCTATAATGTCTAGATTTTTTTGCTATTTTAGAACCATTTCCAGGAATCGAGTATATATTAACAAAAGTGTACTTTTTTATCTATTTCAAGGACACATAAAGCCATCATGCCAATTTTATCAGAATAAAATCAATTACTTTAAGCAGTGTTAGTGATTTTTTCCACAGTATTATAGTGCCTCTTCTTTAAACAGTATAATGTGAGTCTACAAGTACTGAATAATCTTTACATGTCAATATATCTATATCTTTTCCAAATAAATTTGTTTCCTGCAGAAATACTATACTTCTTTATTCATTTTAATATATTTAAACAGACCCCCCCCCCTTCATAGGACTGTTTAAATCATTTACATTCAGTGAAATACATTTATATATAGTCATTTTAAAAGTGTAATAAGTCTAGCAAATTTAAAGAGTTTGACAAATCTTACTGTATTTATATGTAACATTTTTTTGTTATGACATAAACAAATAAGCATTCAACAATAATGTAATAAAAATAATTACAATCCCCAACATGGAATGTATCATTCCTGGTTTGATGACAAAATCATTCAAACTACCCTCTATCATTTTTGATACCTCCCCATCTATTTTTCTGCTCCTACCTTCAAAATTGTCGATTAATAAATTATATTCATTTATATAGCTTCCTACTATTAAGGATATATGACTGGCTACTTACGCAAAGTCTTTCATACAAACATAGTTCACTACAAAACTTATAATACAAACTAATTATATTTAATCCGTAATCAATGTGCTGAATCATTTTAATTACTCCAGATTCATTAATTTGTCTCCTCTCTTCTTTAACACACACACACACACACACACACACACACACACACACACACACACACACACACACACACATATATATATATATATATATATATATATATATATATATATATATATAAAATACACACACACACACACACACACACACACACACACACACACACACACACACACAAACCTTAAACATCTTATAATTCAACTTCTCAGCCACCATTTAAATTCTTAAACCATTAATGTCATTCAGTAGATCCATAAACCAAGTATTAACTTGCATATAAATGAGCATTTCATCTTCATATTTATATTTATATTTACAACAAAAGTCAGTAACGTTTATTACCATTTTAATTATCATTCTACTCAACGCTTGTGTATGAGTCTAAAATCAGCAGACTGTTATCTAGTTCAGATTGTAATTCAGTTTATATATAACTTCCTTATAACATATCAGTATGCACTATAAATTATAGCTAGTGAACCATTAGCATTAAAAGTAAAATATATAAAACATCACATCAAATTATTAAGTTGTTATGAACAATCACTTTATGTTCTGTCATACAACACTTACATAAATATTTTCATATTAATTAAGCTATTCGTTCATATTGCCTTTAGCTTTCATATTATGCTCTTTCAATTGTATTTATAATAGTAAAATAATTTCTAATAGTTATAATTCTTAACAAAATTTCATAACTTATTCAATATAACTCTAATTATTTATATTAAATCAACTAATATTAGCCTTAGAGAAAAGGAGTATTGGCAGAATTATGATGTAAATAAACCTATATTAAAATGTGTCTCCCCTTTTAAATGCTTTCAGTACACTTTAGTACAGCATTAAACAGTTCCATCATTCTTTCGTATCTTTTAGTAACTTATATGTTTAAATACGTTTTTATAATTAAGTCTACTCTACTACATTACAAAAATATAAATCTAACATTTTAATTGCTAGTATTTCATTAACTAGCGATGCTGTCCTACTTTATAACCTTTTCTTAACGTCCCATTACATTATTCCATTTACAAGCTGCAATTACGGGTTCAAAGTTCAGCCTCAGCTTTCTGGCACTTCTGGCTGCTTGCACAATCTAACTTCTTCCTTCTTCATCTGTTATGGCTTGAGACTCAGTTTAAAATCATAGAACTGTTTTTTTTTTTTTTTACTTTAAAGGCAGGAAACACTGTTTAAAGATTATACATGACTGTAAAAATGCTTGCTACTGTGAGTCTGTGAACTAATGCTTGCTACTATGAGTCTGTGAACTAAGCTTTTAAAATTATCAATGGACAGCTCTAAACATTTCTAAATACAATGTGCATAACCAAATGATTTTTGAATCAATATAAATATACTAAAGCATCAGAAAATTAATGTTTCAACCATAAAACATTAAATGAACAATGTTTATATGCTTGTTCAAAAAAGAAAACAGCTGCAGCTATATCACCCAGTAGCAATTACATCATATCATCCGTGCAATCACTGACTCATAATTAAAATAAAGTTCACTGCTACTTGTATTATTCTTAAGTGGTTGAATATAGCTTAATATACTAATATTTAAATAAATAACTATTCTCCTAACTCTAATATACTTAGATGTAAATCTATGAAAACATGAGATGTATATTTTACTTTACTGTTATGAAGACAGATAATATTTTCCTTATTATCATAATATATATTTGAACTATTATTTTATCAACTTAGATAAAAAGGTTTTACCTTAGAAATAATGTGATCTTCAATGACAATTGAAGCAGTGTGTATTTTTTTAACATTGTGTTGACAGAATTTAGAAACAACAGAGCGACATCCAACAGAAGAAAAAAAAAGCTCATTATTACTTTTCTTCAAGTTTCTTACTGTTATTTCCCTTTGTTGACCATCCATTTTTATTCACGTCTTTTAAAGATAATTGAGGACCAGTCCATTTCTTCTTGCTTAACCAAACGTTTGTTTTCCTATGCATAGTCCATTGCTTCATCCAATGAGTTAAATCTCTTTTGTCCTTCAGATAAGAACATCTTTATTTTTGCAGGAAATAAGATTTGAGCCTTAATGTTTGATTTCTTAAGACTCTTAATGGTACACAGACTTTCTTTTTAGACATTACTATAGAAGTATAGTCATTGTCAGATCTGATTGTTTTGCCATTAAAAGTTATTGGAGAGTTTGACCACGCAGATTTCAGGACCAAATCCTTATCTTGTGTAGAAAGAAACTTGACAATAATAGATCTTGGCACAGATTAATTTCTGATTGTTGTGTTATTTGAAAGAGATCTATACACTCTTTCTATCCCAAAAGAAACTGACTCAGGCAGTTTCAAGATTTTTAGGTAACCAAGCATCCACGAATTGTATCATGTTATTTCCTTCTTCTTTTTCAGGTACACCATATATTCTTACATTATTGTTTCTGGACTTGCTTGCAAGGTTATCTACTTTGTCCAAAAGGACAATGTTTTGTTTCAGCAGGAGCTCCACTTGACTCTCATTTTCATTTAGTCTGCCATCCACATCATTCAGTGATTCTTCTATAGAAATTATTTGATCTGAAATTTTTTTAATTATTTCATTCAGTAAATCAATTTGCCTCTAATTTTCTTATTTTATTATTATCAATTTTATTCATCAGCTTGTCTATTTTAACTGATATCTCCTGCATGCTGGCAACAAGAGTCTGCATTTCTTTCTTCATTCCATTTTCCTGTGAGGAAGCTTTCAGGTGACTCATGACTGAACTTATTTAGATGAACTTCTGATGGGATTAAATCAACCAGAAATCTTCAAAACTCAGTTTTCTTACTGAATTTTCTTCACTTTCTATTCCTTATTATATAAACTTTTATTTTGAATATAGTTTTTTGGTTAAAATTAAAATAATCCTGTCAAAAAAATTTAAAAAGTCAGAGCAGAATTTTTATGCTGTTAACTGTTTGGCATCCTGGCCATGCCCCCTCAACTCTAACTTTCTCGTGTGATGTATTTTTTATTTTTATGTTGGAAATTGAAGGGTTTAAAATGACACTATGAAAATGGAAAATTTCCTGTACAGTACCTGTCATCTTTGGGTGGAGAAGTGATGCAATCATGCAAAGCTCTTTGGCTGGTCTTGCATCTTAGCCAGGCAAATAGGCACATAATCTGCAATGTAGGGCATTATATTTGTATCCACTGATTGAAGGATAAAAACTTCTCATATTCAGTTGCGATATGAGGTGATGGAAGACTTTTGCTATACAGATTTCTTCAGTGCTTATTAATAGGATTTTTTCAGTAATCGCACCATATCCTGAAGGAGAATGTTGTTCATACCAGAGTAAATGATGACCATGCCATGTTTAGCCTTAATTACATGCAATCTAGTTTACATGTCTCTAATCTTGGCTGCAAGCACACAGGATAGTGTCACACGCTACTTTCAAAGACCAGTGAGATATGTCACCATTTTATATACAATAGATTCACCAGTTACTAAGATGTTTTTGGAGTTGTCACATCCTGTTGTCTGTTGTATTATGGAATATTCTTAACAAGAAACAGCTTTACTGAATTATCACTTAGGACATAGACAATCATACATTTATATAAATAAAACCAAGAAAGTAAATTAGAAAACAAAGTAGTCTACTATAGAAAATAGTCAAAGCAGTCAACAAAAACAAAGCTGTGCATAAAACAGAGCAGACCAACCATGGCAGAAAATAAAAATGTAAGCTTTAATTAGGTAAGCGCTTTCATAGTTTTTAGAGCACTTCTTCAGACCAGTTAAAACAATGACAAAAATAACTCAATAAATAAACAAAGAACCAAATTAAAATCACATGATAAAATAAAAACAACCAATGAAAACTACTGCAATAAAATTATGTCATAATAGATTAAAACAAGACTCATTTAAATAATTTGCCAGCTTTAGGGAAAGGTCTAAACAGGACCTTCCCATTGAGACTGAGGTCCCTCTCAGCTTGTAACTTAATGATCCACTAAACTTCATGTTGTTCTGTAAAATTTCTAAAATCTGCAAGATGCTTCCCTTCATCCAAATGTTCCAAAACCTTAAACTTAAATGAATAGAGGGCCACTCTCATGAACACGTTTAGCTAATGCATTCCTAACATCCAGCTTCCTAATACCTGTGACATGTTCCCTAATTCTTTCCCTTAAAGTTCTAAGCATCTTTTCAATATAAATGATGGACATGAAGTACAAGCCAAATGCAGAACTAACACCTTGTTGGGAGTTACCCAAAGTGTTACTACCAACAGTATGTCTATGTGTGAAAAGTATGACTGAGCACGATCATGTCTAAGCCACCTGATATCAACACCCATAGCAGCTACTTCCCTCTCATTATATCCCCTTTCAATACATTCATGTTGAATCATCTCAAGGTGTGATTCAAAAATATTATCAACATTATCTAATCTAGATTCCCTCATCCATTTTTCTCTCATCATATCATGATCGTGCTCAGCCATACCTTTCAGACCATAGATGTATGGTTGTTAGTAACACTTTGGATAACTCCCAACAAGGTGTTAGTTCTATATTACATTATACAAGTAATGTGGATATGTTTTGTGACATTATTAAAAGAAATTGGTCTGTTTTACTATCTGATGAAAACATTGGCCAGCTTGTTGGTGAGCTTCCATGTTTCTTCTTTAAAAATAAAAGTCCTTAAAGAGGCTGTTGTGTTATAAGAACAGTGCAGGTGTTGGGAGATCAGATAGAGAAGGGATGCAGCCTTGTGGGAAGTGCAATTTCTGTATTTATATTGACAGCATTGGTTATGTTAGACATCCCATCACTGGCCATGACTTTAACATTAGAGAAAGTGCAGATTGCTCCACACAGAATGTTGCGTATTTGGCTTGTTGTACTTCATGTTCATCATTTTATGTTGGAAAAATGAACATAGCTTTATGGGAATGAATTAGGGAACATGTCACAGCTATTAGGAAGTTGGATGTTAGGAATGCATTAGCAAAACATGTTCACAAGAGTGGCCCTTCACATTCATTTAAGTTTAAGGTTTTGGAACACTTGTATGAAGGGAAACGTCTTGGAGATTTTAGAAATTTTATAGAACAACATGAAGTTCAGTGGATCATTAAGTTACAAGCTGACATGGACCCCAGCCTCAATGGGAAGGTCCCTTTAAGACATTATCTTAAAGCTCATAAATTATTTAAATGAGTCTCTTGTTTTAACCTATTATGACGTCATTTTATTGCAGTGGTTTTCATTGGTGGTTTTTATTTTGTCATGTGATTTTAATTAGGCTCTATGGATTATTTACTGAATTATTTTTGTCATTGTTTCAACTGGTCTGAAGAAGTGCTCTAAGAATCATGAAAGCACTTACCTAATTAAAGCTTATGTTTTTATTTTCTGCTGTGGTTGTTCTAGTCTGTTTTATGCACATAAATGAAAACAAACCATATTGACATATTTTCAGTTGCAAACATTATACATCATATGTAATCTTCTATACAGTCATTGTCAGTCAAACATTGCATAGCTCATTCATTTCCTGCCTTCGCTTAAACCTCATTCATAGGTTCATAGGTTCATAGGTTCATACTAGGCTATCTGCCCTAGGGCATTTATAAGCCTAGCCAGAATGTGTTTGGCTTTCGACACCCATTTTAAATTTATTTTGCTATGCCCTTTTTCGAGGTTAGTATACTGTGCCTCTGTCTAACAGTGACACAGAAGTGATACCCGGGGTAGACCTATGATCTCCCATCCACTCATCAAGATTCCTCTTGAAGAGAGTCAATGACGGACTCTGCCTAACCTGGACTGGGATTTTATTCCAGAGTGAAGGGAGCCTCTGGGTTATGAATCTGTCCCTCCAGCATGTCCTATTTATTTCAGTGCTGAGGTTCAAGTCTCTCGAGCACGTAGCTCGATGGGATTTGGATTTTCTGAGGTGCAGCATGTCCATTAATTCGGGTTGGACATGGCTTTATACGTCAGGCACAGATCGCCTCTGAACAGGCGGTATGCCACTGAGTAGAGCTGGAGTTTCTTTAACCGGGCAGCATATGGCATCTGTTTGAGCCCTTTGATCCTCTTGGTGAGGTACTTTTGGGGTCTTTCCAGTTACTGCAGGTGTCTGGTAAGGTACATCCCAAAAGGGGCATTGTACTCAATTATGGGCCTGATGAGGGATGGGTAAAGAGGCACGATGACCTCCCCTGATCTAGATGTGAATCCCTTCATGATTAGGTGGGCTATATAAAATGTTTTTCTAACCACTTTGGCCACGTGGTTGTCAAATGAGAGATTGCTATCAACTTGGGTCCCCAGCTCCCTAATTACTTCTTCTGTACTTAATGGATTACCATCTATGTGGTAATTTGTGGGCACTTTGTTCGTCCTCCAAAACATTATTCTGCATGTATTGTTCCCATAATTCCCATTTTTTTCTATAACTTGCTCCTACCCTTTTCTAAAGATCCCACTTCCAGTTCTTTTGTCTCTGCTACTATACTCGCTACTTCCTGTACTGTTGGTTTAGACTTTGATTTCCATTTCCTAGTAACTGCTTTTTCTTTCTGGCAGCCCCAGGATTGAACTCAGCAAGGCCTTACTATGCCTAGGCAATTCTGATTCTGTGTCACAGCTCAAAAAAATTATTTCCTTAATTACACCAATTTTCTCACTCAGTATTTCTGACAGACTAGTCTGCAGGGAATTTTTACAATTTACCACCTCATTATACCCCACAAAATACGTTCCCAATTTCCTCTTTCTTCCTTGTCACACCTGAGGAAAAATTCTTTGGAGTCTGCGTTGGGGTATAAAAATAATTATGCAAACACTTTTAAGCTTCTTCTTCTTCTTCCAGATGCTCCCATTAGGGGTCGCCACAGCGGATCAACTGTTTCCATTTCTTCCTGTCCTCTGCATCTTGCTGTGTCACGCCAACCACCTGCATGTCCTCTCTCACCACATCCATAAACCTAATCTTAGGCCTTCCTCTTTTCCTGTTACCCGGCAGCTTCATCCTTAGCATCTTTTTTCCAATATACTCTGTATCCCTCCTCAGCACATGTAATCTTGCCTCTCTGGCTTTGTCTCCAAACCTTTCAATCTGGGCTGACCCTCTAATATACTTATTTCTAATCCTGTCCATCCTCGTCACACCCAGTGCAAATCTTAACATCTTCATCTCTTCCACGTCAAGCTCTGACTCCTGCCTTTTTGTCATTGCCACTGTCTCCAACCCATATAACATAGCTGGTCTCACTACCCTCTTGTAGACCTTCCCTTTCACTCTAACTAGTACTTGTATGTCACAAATCACTCCTGACACTCTTCTAAACCCACTCCATCCTGCCTGTACTCTCTTCTTCACCTCTCTTCCACACTCACTATTACTCTGAACTGTTGATTCCTAGTATTTAAACTCATCCACCTTTGCCACCTCTACTCCCTGCATCCTCACCATTCCTCTATCCTCTCTATCATTCACACACATATATTCTGTCTTAGTCCTGCTGACCTTCATTCCTCTTCTCTCTAGAGCATATCTCCACCTCTCCAGGGCCTCCTCAACCTGTTCCCTACTCTCACTACATATCACAATGTCATCTGCAAACATCATAGTCCACGGGGACTCCTGTCTGATCTCATCTGTCAACCTGTCCATCACCATTGCAAATAAGAAAGGGCTCAGAGCTGATCCTTGATGTAATCCCACCTCCACCTTAAATGCATCCTTCACTCCCACCACAGATCTCACTGCTGTCACACTACCCTCGTACATATCCTGTGCTACTTTTACATAGTTCTCTGACACTCCCGACTTCCTCATACAATACCACAACTCCTCTCTAGACACCCTGTCATATGCTTTCTCTAAGTCCACAAAGACACAATGCAACTCCTTCTGACCTTCTCTGTACTTCTCCATTAACACTCTCAGAGCAAACATCGCATCTGTAGTGCTCTTTCCTGGCATGAAACCATACTGCTGATCACTAATCATCACTTCCCTTCTTAACCTAGCTTCCACTACTCTTTCCCATAACTTCATGCTGTGACTGATCAATTTAATCCCTCTGTAGTTACTACAGCTCTGCACATCACCCTTA
This sequence comes from Protopterus annectens, assembly GCF_019279795.1. Lineage (NCBI taxonomy): Eukaryota > Metazoa > Chordata > Ceratodontiformes > Protopteridae > Protopterus > Protopterus annectens. The sequence continues at coordinate 94,493,545 of NC_056729.1, read as the reverse complement.
TTCTTAAAAATCGGTACCAAATCACTTTTTCTCCATTCCTCAGGCATCCTCTCATGTTTCAAGATTTCATTAAACAATCTAGTTAAAAACTCCACTGCCATTTCACCTAAACACCCCCATGCTTCCACAGGTATGTCATCTGGACCAACAGCCTTCCCATTCTTCATCCTCTTCATAGCTATCCTTACTTCCTCCTTGCTAATCCACTGCACTTCATGATTCACTATCCACACATCATCCAACCTTCTCTCCCTCTCATTCTCTTCATTCATCAGTCCCTCAAAGTACTCTTTCCAACTGCTCAACACACACTCCTCACTTGTGAGTATGTTTCCCTCATTATCCTTTATCACCCTTACCTGCTGTACATATTTACTAGCTCGGTCCCTCTGTCTAGCCAATTGGTACGGGTCCTTTTCTCCCTTCTTAGTGTCCAACCTTTCATACAACTCTTCATACGCCTTATCCTTAGCCTTCACCACCTCTCTCTTTGCCATGCACCTCATCTCCTTATACTCTTGTCTACTTTCATAGGTTCATAGGTTCATAGGTTGATACTAGGCTATCTGCTCGAGGGCAATTATAAGCCTAGCCAGAGTGTGTTTGGCTTTCGCCACCCTTTTAGATTAGTTGACTGTGCCTCTGTATAGTAGGTCACAGAAGGTAGCCCTTTTAAGGTTAGTTTACTGTACCTCCATCAAGCAGGGACACAGAAGAGATTCCAGGGGTAAACTTACGATTTCCCATTCACACGTCAAGATTTCTCTTGAAGAGGGTCAGTGAGGGGCTCTGCCCAACATAGATTGGGATTTTGTTCCAGAGTGAGGGGAGCCTCTGGGATATGAATCTGTCCCTCCAGCATGTCCTATTTATTTCTGTGCTAAGGTTCAAGTCCCTGGAGTGTGTAATTCTAAGGGCTTTGGATTTCCTGAGGTGAAGCATGTCCATTAATTCTGGGTTGGACATGGCTTTATATGTCAGACACAGATCGCCTCTGAGTAGGCGGTATGCAACTGAGTAGAGCTGGAGTTTCTTTAGCCGAACTGCATAGGGCATCTGTTTGAGCCCCTTGATCCTCTTGGTGAGGTACTTTTGGGGTCTTTCCAGTTGCTGCAGGTGTCAGGTAAGGTACATCCCAAATGGGGCATTTCATTCAATTATGGGCCTGATAAGTGATGAGTAGAGGGGCACAATGACCTCTCTTGATCTAGATGTGAACCCTTTCGTGATAAGGTGGGCTATATAGAATGTCTTTCTAACCACTTTGGTGATGTGATTGTCAAAGGAGAGATTGCTATCTACTTGGGTCCCCAAGTCCCTAATTACTTCTTCAGTACTTAATGGATTGCCACCTATGTGGTAATTTGTGGGCACTTTGTTTTTCCCAAAGGGGATGACTATGCACTTTTTGGCATTTGGCTTTAGGCCATGGCTCTGGCACCAGTTATTCATCTCTGTGAGACCCTTTTGGAGGATGCTTGTGTCAGCTGGAGAGTCGATTATGGCACCCAGTTTGCAGTCATCTGCGAACTTGGTCAGCCATAGTCCACCCATGTTAGCCTGTACCTTGGAGAAATATATACCGAACAAGAGAGGTCCCAGGACTGAGCCTTGTGGGATGCCACTTGTAACTGGTTTAGAGTCTGACATGGCACCTGCTATTCTGACCATGTGGGTTCTATTGCTGAGCCAGTTTGCAACCCATCTTGTGACATAGGGGTTGATATTTAAGCTGGTGAGCTTATTTATGATGCCCGAGTTGGGTATTGTGTCGAAGGCTTTTGCGAGGACCAGGTAGGCTGTGTTTACTACATTCCCTTCATCTATGGCTTTGGTAACTGTTTCAAAGAAGTCGACCAGGTTCAAAAGGCAAGATCTGCCCTTAACAAAGCTGAATTGGGTAGGATCCAGTGTCTGGAGGTTCCCAATGTCTTTGTTTATGATTTCCATGATGATATGCTCCATAGCTTTGCAGACCAGGCTAGTCAGGCTTATAGGGCAATAGTTTCCGGGGTCTGTTGTGGCACCACCTTTGTGGAGTGGGACCACTGTTGCTGTATGCCATTCCTTGGGTACATATCCTGTAGTAAGGCTGAGATTGAACAGTGACTTTATATGAGGGTTTAGTTCTTCTTGGAGCTCGTGTAAGACGCAGCCCGGGACACTGTCTGGTCCCATTGATGCTGTGTTTTTTGCTTTGGAGCACGCAGCTCTCACCTGTGCATCTGTGATCTCAGGAAGGCTACACTTTGTTGGGATAGACATTTGCTCTTTTGGGGGGGGGGGAGTTTGCACTGAACCTTTCTGCCAGGATGTTGGCAATGTCTGTGGGTTCAGTGTATTTTTTGTCATTTTGCACTAACTCAGAGCATATCTGGGAGTTGCCTCCCAGGTTTCTGACATAACTAAAGAAGGCCTTGTGATTATCTTTAGTGTCTTGTGCAATTTTTCTTTCAAAGCTGGCCTTAGATGATTTTATGAGGGATCATAGTTTCTTGCTAGTACTGATCAGAGATGCCTTCCCTTTTTTGGATTTTGCTCTATCATGTAGTAGCTTTCTCCTTCTGTTGTATAGCTTATTTATGGCCGGGGTCCACCAGACAGGTCTCCTACCTTTGGAGGAGTGAGTCTTGGTTTTATTTGGGATAGCATGCTCCATGCATTCCTGTAGGTGTCCATAGAATGCTTTTGTAAAGGAGTCTGCATTTTGGGCCATATTTTCCACTGGCCCGGGGGCTTTGAAGGATTCCACCTCGGTTTTGAGAAGTGTGAAGTTTGCTTTTGAGAAGTTCTTCACCATGGTTTCCTTGGCTAGGGGTGGGGACGGAATACGGATGTCCAGTGAGATTAGTTTATGGTCTGATCTTACCAATGAGGGGTATACCTCTGGTGTGGAACATAGAGACCCCATGTTGGTGATGACCAGATCCAATATGTTTTCCCCTCTTGTGGGAGTGGTGACCAGTTGTTCCATAGCATTTGAGTTTATAAATTCTAGGAACCGTTGGGCGAGGGTGTTTGGGCTTCAATCAATGTTTGGGTAGTTGAAGTCACCCAATATAATGATGTTTGGAGAGACCTTCATATTCTCCAGTGTTCTCAGGAAAGCCGAGTGAGGTTCCTGTGTTTGGGAGGGTGGTCTGTAGCAGGCTACAAACTGAAAGGCAGTTTTGCCCACTGTTAATTGCACATGGATGCTTCGTGCAGTGCCACTAACTTGGAGGTGTGGGTATCTTTGATAAATATGGATACTCCCCCTCCTTTTGTGGTTCGGTCCGAGTTTTGGGGCCGGATAGCATGGTATGAAGTATAACCTGTTAGTGCTGGGGTGCTCTCGGGAGCCTTGAACTAGGTTTCTGTTACTGCACAGATATCAATATTCTCCATACGGAGGAGAGTCTCGAGTGCGTGCATCTTGAGGTTTAGACTTCTGGCATTGAGCAGCATTACCCTTAGTTTTTTTTCTTTGTGTTGTCTATGGAGGTGGGTTTGTCTTTTGAGCCTTGCCTAAAAAAGGCACTATGGGGGAGGCAAGAGCCTTTGCCAGTATTCGAAAACCCAGGGGTGACAGGTGCAAGCCGTCCCTAGCGAAGCAACGTGGCTTGTCGAGCATGTCATCCCAGGCTGACAGACACTGGATCCCCTTTGAATGACACCAATACTTTAGCCAATTGTTAAAATTGATCATTTTGTCTTTATACTGTGGCATCATTCTTGGTGAGGGTAAGATGCTACTCAAGGTCAGGGTCATACCGGCCTGGGCTACATGATCAAAGAGCTCCTCTATGTCTTTTTTCATGTAGTTCAGGGAGATACATCTCAGGTCATTAACACCAGCATGGACAATGACGGAGTCATATTTGTACTTGCTTTGGAGTGACCTGAGTGCTTGTGTTATGTGGCAGATCCTGGCACCTGACAGGCAGCTTACAGTGACCTTCTCCTTGTTCAGCCTGGTAGGTGGGACGTTAGTGTGTCTGACAATAGAGTAACCTATTACAAGTGTATTAGGTGTGTTGTTTAGCCTTAAGGGCTGTGACTGTGTGGCACACTGACTTTGTGAGCTATGTGCTACGTGGGTATTGCTTCATGGTAGGAGTTGATTGGATGTCTGCTTTGGAGGTCTCTGCTGCTTAGGCAGATTTTTATTTAGAGCCTCCGAGTATGTTTTTGTGTGTTTATGTGTTTGGTTTGCTGATACGATAGGTCTATGTGAGACTGGATTTGTGGTGTGTGTGGTTACCTTCTCCTCCTGACAGGCTGTGCCAGTACTGGGTTGAGAGAGCTTAGCCTCCACTTTGGCTATATAGTTGCATCTCTCACATATATTTGAGCTTGTTGGGAGGAGGAGAGGGTGGTCTGTATACATAAGGCAGTTGTAACATTGCCTCAAGATTCCCAGATTTACCAGCTGGACTGGAGAGTAAACCCAAAACTGACCTTTGGACATGCCTGAATAATACAGGGAACTACTTATTGACTGATCAGAAAGAACCAATAGGGAGCAAGTGCTTAAAAGGAGTATAAGAGGATGTAGTGCTTAAGTTTATTAGTGTTTACCTATGAGCTTACTTATATGAGCAAGTGCAGGGTTTTAGAATGAAAATAGAGTGCTTATTTTGAGATTTAGAGCAATCCCACTTCTTCTTCGCCAACCTCTTTCTCTGTATACTCTCCTGTACTTCTTCATTCCACCACCAGGTCTCCTTGTCCTCCTTCCTCTTTCCAGGTGTCACACCAAGCACCTCTCTAGCCATCTCTCTTACTAGCTCTGCTGTAGTTACCCAGCTATTCGGTAACTCTTCACTGCCACCCAGTGCCTGTCTTAACTCTTCCCTGAACTCCACTTCACAATTACCCTTTTTCAATTTCCACCATTTGATCTTTGGTTATGCCCTCACACTCCTCCTCCTCTTCTTGATCACCAATGTCATCCTACAAACCACCATCCTATGCTGCCTAACTACACTTTCCCTTGCCACCGCTTTACAGTCTCCAATCTCCTTCAGACTGGCTCTTCTACATAAGATATAATCCACCTGTGTGCATCTTCCTCCAATCTTGTATTTGTCACCCTATGCTCCTCCCTCTTGTTAAAATACATATTCATCGCAGCCATGTCCATCCTTTTCGCAAAATCTACTACCATCTGACCTTCTGCATTCCTTTGCTTAACACCATACCTACCCATCACTTCTTCATCCCCTCTTGTTCCCTTCACCAACATGCCCATTGAAATCTGCTCCAATCACCAGTCTCTCACCCTTGGGTACAGCCATCACCACTTCATCCAACTCACTCCAAAATTTTTCTTTCGCATCCATCGCACACCCAACTTGTGGAGCATATGCACTAACAACATTCATCATTACACCATCAATTTCCAGCTTCATAAACATCACTCTATCTGACACTCTTTTCACCTCCAAAACACTCTTAGCATACTTTTCTTTCAGGATACCCCCTACCCCATTTCTCCTCCCATCCACACCATGATAAAACAATTTGAACCCACCTCTGATACACCTAGCCTTGCTCCCCTTCCATCTGGTCTCTTGCACACACAATTTACCAACTTTCCTTCGGTCCATCATATCAGCTAGCTCTCTCCTTATACCAGTCATACTGCCAACATTCAAAGTTTCAACCCTCACTATCACAGTCCTAGCCTTTACCTGCCTTTGGGCATGCCTTCCCCCTATTTTCCTTCTTCGGCCAACAGTAGCCCAATTACCGCCAGCACCCTGTTAGCCAACAGTACTGGTGGCAGTCGTTGTTAACCAGGGACTCGACCGATCCAGTATGTATATCTGTACTGTTGTCCGCATGTATGATTTGGCAAAATTTTACGCCAGATGCCCTTCCTGACGCAACCCTCCCCATTTATCCGGACTTGGGACCGGCACAAATAAATGCACTGGCTTGTGCATCCCCAGTGGCTGACAGACACTTCCAAGCAAACATCCTAAATCTTTTAGACTTTGTTGCATATTTTGGAGCCATTCATATATCCTCCCATTGTCTCTTTGTGAATTGCTTATTCAGTCTCTCTTCCCAATACTTTCTAACCTCCTCTAGTTGATTCCAATAGTTATCATGCAATATTTTATATGTCCTACAGCAGCTTCAGTTCTAGATTCTACTAAAAATTCTATCAGTGCTGGTCTTTCACTTAGGATCCCCCTATTCCATTCTTTTTGCCTATACTCTGATATCAATCCTTGATAGGGAATATAATCTCTCTGCATTATGGACTTTTGAGTCTGGTTTGGTGTTATCCTCATATATGTTATTGACCGGTATGGTATGGTATGGTACTCTATATATCTGCTTTTCTTTGGTCAGTGGGATGTTTGTATAATATGTTACATGCATGATCTGTGGTTTGGATTGTATTGAATTCTGTTCTCTTCAGATAAACATGAAGATTTTGTGTGTATGTGCATGCCCCCAGGCTGTGGCTGATGTGAAGAATTTAATGTCTTGTCACTAAGTCCTATATTTCCAGTAAGTGTATATATATGTCCATTCTGTCAGCTTCTGGTCAACGTTTTGGTGTTGTTCCTTTAAATGTCACCTGTAGAAAATAGCAGGACCTCAGAGTTTTGTGGTTTGGATTTGGTGAACAGGTCATTACCAATGTATTGCAAAATATTAGTTTAGAGGGTCATTACTTGCTTTATTCCAGAACCAAATTTATCTTCATCAGTAAGAAATTCTTGCATGTTAAATATCACAGCAATGAACCACTTAAAATTATTTAAATTTTTTTTGAAGGGGAGCATGTTTGGCATCCATCTCCTATAGATTTAGGGATTTTTCTGCCAACTCAGAATTTTTAATTGTAAGATGGCTATGATAGCTCTATGCCCACTTACAACTGACATGGTCCAGTGAGACAGGAAATTAAATGGAAAACTAATCAGGTGTGCTTTAAATAAATGTGAGTTTCAAGGGAATAATAGCTTACTGTTGTTCATGCTGTGTCTGTTTTCAGAGTAATAATATAGCAATAACCCACGCCTGGGTGTGGGTAATGCGGGATTTACCCACGGTTGGTGTGGTTTGGTCATGAGGCGGCCGAGGGACCAAACAAAGGCAACCGTGGGTAAATCCCGCATTACCCACACCCAGAAGTGGGTTATTGCTATTATACTATGACATTATTTAAGAAAAGAAATAATTACTTTTCTTAAATAATGGCATTGTATAATGCCTCTTTGCTGCCCTTCCGCAGCTGTCTGGTATCCGCGGCAGTTCTGATGTACTGCGCATGCCTATGCAGTACATCAGAGCTGTGGCCAAAAGCAACAGAGAAAGCAAGATCTCCGTTGCTTTTTACTGTTTCGCTATGTTAAATGGGTTTAACATAGCGAGACAGCTTTGAAATAAGCAACGGAGATGTCAGTTGCTTATTTTAAAGCTGTCTCGCTATATTAAACCCATTTAACATAGCGAAACAGTAAAAAGCAACAGAGATCTTGCTTTCTCCATTGCTTTTTTTTTTAAACCTGTCTCGCTATGTTAAATGGGTTTAACATAGCGAGACAGCTTTAAAATAAGCAACGGAGCTCCGTTGCTTATTTTAAAGATGTCTCGCTATGTTAAACCCATTTAACATAGCGAGACAGGTTTAAAAAAAAGGCAACGGAGAAAGCAAGATCTCCGTTGCTTTTTACACACTGTGTCGCTATGTTAAAGGAGTTTAACATAGCGAGACAGCTTTAAAAAAAGCAACGGAGATCTCCGTTGCTTTTTTTTAAACCTGTGTCGCTATGTTAAACTCTTTTAACATAGCCAGACAGTGTTTTAAAAGAGACTTATAGTAATGGAAAAAGTCCGGGTGACTGGACCTTTTTCCATTAGTATAAGTCGATTTACAACGTGCACGCTGGCCAATCAGCGTGCACGTTTTGGAATATTAATGGGGGGTCATGGTATAATTTTCCTTTTGGTTTAACAAATAAGCCTCAATGTTTTTTTTTTTTTTTTTGCAAAATTTAAATAAAAACATTATTATAGTTACTATAAACAGTAAAGTTATTATAGTTGTAGATTACCTCCATCTTCCATGGTCATTATACATAGAACAAAGTATGCATACTGAGAAATAAGAACACTGTTATATGATAACTGTGGAGAGATGGCCAAGTAAATGGATATTAGCATAGTTGGGTGGGGCCCTGCTGCATTACCCTGCCTAGGGCCCATTTGACCATGATCTAGCTCTGAAGCAATGTCTGTTGTACTAAAATATGTATTTTATATTAAAGTATTACACCCATGAAATCTTGGGGTCTGAATGTAGAAATTAAAGCACTTTTTAAAAAAAAAAGGTTGCTGATTATTTAAATAATTGCTGGATACTGATTGTTAAATGAATGGAACAGGCCAACTATAAATCATGTATTTGTTACATAGACCATTTGTTGTCTTGAGAGCTGGAGAGTCAAGGTAGCAGGGACTGTTAATCTGTCAAGAAATAAAAGAAGTAGGAGTGTTTATAAAATCTAAAGAACTACAGAGCATATATGACTTTGCACATTTTAGCAATGTATTGACTGTAATAACATATGTCTTCAAATGCGGAAAGCAAGGGGATGGTGCCATGCTAGAAAATGTCAGAGCAGAATGGGGGGTGGATAGACACTAGGCTAGAGAGGAAAGAGATTCATGGGGAACTACAGAGAACAAAATACAAGGATCAGATGAGCTGCCTCCCCCACAGACAGAGATCCTCAACAGATTACTTGGTTGTTCAGAAGAGAGAAAGTGTTGGATGACAGCAGTTGTGATACCTCAGTACAAAGGAGAAGCCAGAAATAAAACTAGAGAACAATAGTTCTGTTAGCTTAACTCATTAGTACTTACATGCAGTCAGTTAATTATGAAATTCTTGATTTCCAGCAGGCTGGATCACAGTTAGCTGGAATATGAACTCAGAAGATGTAATGAAGAAGTCTCTGGGGTCAGGCAGTTAGAGCAGCTGATTAAGGCTATGGCATGTTAATGAGACACTTTCTGTAGTCCAGGGTTTTATTCCTTCAGCCTTCATTTGTCTGTTTGTGACTCTAAATAAGAAAACTAACCAGAGAGTGCTCTGGGGCAATTGGGAAACTGGGCTAGACTCCTCAAATGTCTTCTTAGCCACATGTCTATTAACCTATGAGCCTATAAATATGAGAAAATCCTTTCACTTGAACAAGACTAAGAAAAGTACCTTTGCATTTCTTGCTCAGCTGATGTCATTTATTTGCATTTAATGTAATTAATCATGGCACTATTACCACAAATGCAGTACTACAATTAAACTACAACAAAGCAAAAGCAATGTGTGTGGCCTGCCTTTTAAGTGCTAACAGCTTATATGAGACAAGGCAGCCCACACAGATAACACTATAGGTCTGATCAACACCACAGCATGATCAGCTCTGTTGGCTTTAATGAGTTAACAACAGCAGAAGGGAATGTCATGGAGACAATGCAGAGGGGATATATATATATATATATATATATATATATATATATATATATATATATATATATATGTGTGTGTGTGTGTGTGTGTGCAAGTGTATATGTGTGTATGTATCAGCTAATAGTGAATGCTCAAAAGAGCCTTAAAAAAGATTGCTCTAAAAAAATCTAATTCTCACAACAGAGAAAATAAAAGAGACATAAAAACAGTATTTTTCACGCAGGCAAGCTCCCCTGAACCCCCATTCTCCCTGCCAATTATATATTACCAACTCTGAGATCAAATCCCCAGATTCCACTGTACCACTGTCTGGCACAATAAGCTGACAGCAGGCATAAAACAACAGAATGATGAGCGTTCGATGATACGGATTACACCCTATATAATAATATAATAAGGTAATAAGAGATCTGGGGACCCAAGTAGATAGTAATCTCTCCTTTGATAATCATATTGCCAAGGTGGTTAAAAAATCCTTCTATGTGGCCCACCTAATCACAAAAGGGTTCGCATCTAGAACAAAAGAGGTTATTGTGCCCCTCTGCTCATCACTCATCAGACCCATCATAGAATACAATGCCCCATTTAGGATGTACCATACAAGACACCTGCAACAGCTGGAAAGACCACAGAAGTACCTCACCAAGAGGATTACTGGCCTCAAACAGATGCCCTATGCAGCCCGAATGAAGAAACTCCAGCTGTACTCGGTTGCATACCGCTTACTCAGAGGTGATCTCTGCCTGACATACAAGGCCATGTCCAACCCAGAATTGATGGACATGCTCCACCCAAAAAAAAAAAAAAAAAAATCCCAAGAGCCACACCCTCTATGGATCTAAACCTCACCACAATGATAAATAGAATGTGCTGCAGGGATAGAGTACTGTCCCAGAGACTCCCCATGCATTGGAAAAGGATTCCAATCTACATTAGGCAGAGCCCCTCACTAGCACTCTTCAAGAGAAACCTTGATGAGTGGATGGGAAATAGAAAATTTACCCTGGGGATCACTGCAGTGGCTTTGCTAGACAGAGGCACAGGGAACTAACAGCTCTGCTGGACAGAGACGCAGGGAACTAATCTAAGGGGGAGGTGAAAGCCAACACATTCTGGCTAGGCTTATAGATGCCCTCGAGCAGATAGCCTAGTACTTACCTATGAACCTATATATACATATATATATATATATATATATATATATATATATATATATATATATATGTGTGTGTGTGTGTGTGTGTGTGTGTGTGCATGCATATACATGAATATTTTATAGCTTTGTCTATCTACCTACCTATCTAACCCTACATTACACTATCTGTATATACACATAGATAGATAGATAGATAGATAGATAGATAGATAGATAGATAGACAGATAGACAGATAGATATATAGATAGATAGGTATAAGTATAGATATGGAATGTATAATACCTTCTGGTGTGGTCATTGTTGGGGAGTAACCCACTCCACGTGATTAGGTCTGACACCAGATGTGGCAAACCTCTTAGGATTTCAAAGGTATTTTATTCCCCAATAATCTTTACTCTAAATAATGGTACTTGTGTGCTTTACATACATACATATTTTTTTTAAGTAAGCATTAAGACAACAAGATGTCTGTTTACTTGAATCTATCTTATTGTGTTTACTATCAAAATGTGGAAAATCAAAACAATTTACCACTTTTTGATCAAATTCGTTATCCAAATTTGGTAATACAGAACTACCAAAATGTAGCAAATGATAACCACAGAATCGACATTCGAACACTGGAAGTTCCATTGTTGAAATTCTGTGCTACCGGTAACGTTTTTGCAGGGGGTCCCCCCTGCATATTTTATATTCCAACTCTGAGATTGCACTATAATGAGGAAAAGGGTAAATTTAAGTCAATCCTATATTAGCAAATGTACACAACCATTCACTAATAAGGATTTGAACATTTCCAGATTGGCATTACAGAAACTGGAAAACGCATTCAACCATCCCAGTTTTGCGTAAGTGCTGTTCCACATTTTGATAGTAAACCATCTTATTGACACACATTCCATGCTGGTCAGTTATTTACTAGATGAATCAGTGAGCCTACTTTTTTGTAGGCAATCATAATCAAACTGAACTGATAATCTGGACTTAAATAATAATATTAAAATGATAGGGATGATGCAGTCCTCGGTAAAGATCTTTTCCTACTAAAATGGGCATAGCCGGCATTAGGAACCTGCCGAACCTGAGGCCGTGGGGAGTCCCCAGTTATCTCCCTGTGTATGACAGCCCCCACATGAATCAGCCGTGTGTTTGTTTTCCTCTGCCCCTTGCTCAGTGCCTCCTGGATGTTTGCACAGCTGTGTAATGTCACTGCACGATTCCATTTTTTTTTTTTTTAAAGTTACCTGCAGTCAGTCAGGTCCACTTCAGTATAGCAAGGGACATGACTGGCTGCAGCAGCCAGGGAAGTAAGTTCTAGTTTCCTGATTGGCTGTAGCAGCCAGCCAGGGAATAAGTTGTAGTTTTTTTTTTTTTTTAACACAGAAGTGATGAAGCAAGGACCTGATTTGTCATTGTAAAGCACTTCCTGTGTCAAGTGACATTAAAAAGGCACATCTTGTAGCAAGCATTACTTCTCTTCTTGTTTTTCAAGAGAGGAGTTTTTTCTTTTCCTGTAATCGGTGGTCTGGCAGATTGATTCTGTGGATTATCGGTGTAAGGACGGACAGTGGGTTCAAGCTTTCCAGAAGCGATTGCTGGATCAACAAAGGAGCTGTATTTTTAACTGCCCTTGTAAGGGCAATTTCTAAAAGATCTGAAAAACTGTCCTTTTCAGGAAACTTTATAAGGGTTTAACTTGTCTGGTCTGTGTGGAGTAGGAAGAAGCACATATGTCTACAACAGTGAAGAGGAAGCAGAGGATTAGTAGCAGCCTTCTATCAACTGCAAAAAAGGCAAGTTGCTGGGTTTATTTTTAACTTTATTTTTTTGCGGGGAGTGGTGAAGAAATCTTAGGAGAGGATTGTATTATGTTTTTCAGCAGAGTTCTTGTGCTAAGATGACTGGGGGTGAGGGGTTGTGGCTGTAACACTTTTATTTTACCTTTGTCCAGAATTCTTCTGCTAAGAGATCGAGGAAGGGAGGCTTGTCTGTAACAATCAGTGTCCAGATGTGATGTAATCTTTTTAGCCAGTCTTACATAAGAATGTTCATTAATGTATTTTTGTTTTGACTACAATTGTGCTGAAAGATCGGTAGTGGGGGGATATTGGCTGTGAGAATGCTGCAGGATGTACAGATGTTTTAATGTATACCAATGCAAACCCTGTCCTGCTAGTAATGGTTTGTGTATACCGGCAATGTTTACAACTATCCCTGATTCTACACCTTTATTTGTTCTATGATAATTTTTTGCTCTGTCTGGAATTATTGTGCTGAGAGGTTGGGAGGGGAAGTAGCAGCTGTGAGAATGTTGCAGAATTACAAATGTTTTAATGTATAGGCTCATAGGTTCATAGGTAGGTACTAGGCTATCTGCCCGAAGGCATTTATAAGCCTAGCCAGAATGTGTTGGCTTTTGCCGCCCCCTTAGATTAGTTCTCTGTGCCTCTGTCCAGCAGAGCCACTGAAGTGACCCCCGGGGTAAACTTTCTGTTTCCCATCCACTCGTCAAGGTTTCTCTTGAAGAGTGTTACTGAGGAGCTCTGCCTAATGCAGATTGGAACATTGTTCCAAAGCATGGAAAGTCTCTAGGACAGGAATCTATCCCTCCAGCACGTCCTATTTATTGTTGTGGTGAGGTTTAGATCCCTAGAGCATGTGGCTCGAGGGGATATGGTTTTCTTTAGGTGGAGCATGTCCATCAATTCTGGGTTGGACATGGCCTTGTATATCAGGCAGCGATCACCTCTGAGTGAGCGGTATGCAACCGAGTACAGCTGGAGTTTCTTCAGTCAAGCTGCATAGGGCATCTGTTTGAGGCCAGTGATCCACTTGGTGAGGTACTTTTGTGGTCTTTCCAGCTGTTGCAGATGTCTTGTAAGGTACATCCCAAATGGGGAGTTGTACTCTATAATAGGTCTGATGAGTGATGAGTAGAAGGGCACAATGACAGCTTTTGATTTGGATGCGAACCCTTTTGTGATTAGGTGGGCCACATAGAAGGATTTTCTAACCACTTTGGCAATGTGATTATCAAAGGAGAGATTACTATCTACTTGGGTCCCCAGATCCCTTATTACATCTTCCGTATTTAGGGGACTATTGCCTATGTGGTAGTTTGTGGATACTTTGTTTTTTCCAAAGGGGATGACGATGCACTTTTTGGCATTAACTTGAGACCATGATTTTGACACCAGGTATCCATCTCAGTGAAACCCTTTTGGAGGATGTCTGTGTCAGCCAGAGAGTCAATTATAGCCCCTAGTTTGCAATCGTCTGCGAACTTGGTCAGCTATAGTCCTCCCATGCTTGCCTGTACCTCTGAGAAGTATATGCCAAACAGGAGGGGTCATAGGACTGAGCCCTGGGGAACGCCACTTGTAACTGGTTTAGAGTTGGACCTAGCTACCGCAACTCTCACCATGTGGGTTCTGTCCATGAGCCAGTTGTAAACCCATCTTGTGACATAGGGGTTTATGTTCAGGCTGGTGAGCTTGTCTATAATACAAGAATGGGGAATGGTGTCGAAGGCCTTTGCGAGGTCTAGGTAGGCTGCGTGTACCACCTTTCCCTCATCTATAGCCTTGGTAACTGTCTCAAAGAAGTCCACCAGGTTTAGGAGGCATGATCTGCCCTTAACAAAGCCGAACTGGGTAGGGTCCAGTGTTTGGAGGTTCCCAATGTCTCTGTTAATGAGTTCCATGATGATGCGTTCCATAGCCTTGCAGACCAAGCTAGTCAGGCTTATAGGGTGATAGTTCCCTGGGTCTGTTGTGGCTCCACCTTTGTGGAGTGGAATAACCGTGCTGTGCGCCACTCTAAGGGTATGTAGCCTGTGGAGAGGCTGAGTTTGAACAGTGTGTTTAGGTGAGGGGTTAGTTCATCTTTGAGCTTGTGTAGGACGCAGCCTGGGACAAAATCTGGTCCCATTGATGCTGTGTTTTTGGCTTTGGAGAGGGCTGTTTTAACCTGAGTGTCTGTGATTTCAGGGGCTCTACATTCTTCTGGTATGGTTATGGGCCCTTTTGGGGGTGAGAGGGGGGTGAAGTTTTCACTGAACCTGTCTGCCAGTATGTTGGCGATATCGGTCGGTTCAGTGTATTTTGTGCCATTCTGCGCTAACTCCGAGCAGATCTGAGCATTGCCACTTAGATTCTTGACATGGCTAAAGAATGCCTTGTGGTTATCTTTGGAGTCCTTGGCAATTTTTCTTTTGAAGCTAGCCTTGGATGATTTTATGAGGGATCGTAGTTTCTTGCTGATACTGATCAGGGATGTCTTCCCTTCTTGGGATTTTACTCTTTTCTGTACTAGTTTCCTCCTTCTATTGTACAGCTTGTTTATGGCAGGGGTCCACCAGACTGATTTCCCTTTCTTGGAGGAGTGAGTCTTGGTTTTGCTTGGGATAGCACAATCCATGCTTTCTTGTAGGTGCCCATAGAATGCATTAGTAAAGGATTTTGTAGCTTGGACAGCGTTATCCTTTAGCATGGGGGCTTTGAAACTTTCCACCTCAGTCTTAAGTAATGTGAAGTTTGCTTTTGAAATGTTTTTCACGGTGGTTTCCTTGACCGGGAGTGGGGGCGGAATGCGGATATCCAGAGTGATTTGTTTATGGTCAGATCTAACCAGTATACTAATGCAAACTCTGTTTTGCTCGTATTGTGTATACCAGCAATGTTTACAACTATCCCTGATGCTACGCCTTTGTTCTATGATCATTTTAGCTCTGTCTGGAATTACTGTGCTGAGAGGTTGGGAGTGGGGTTAGTGGCTATGAGAATGCTGCACAATGTTCAGATGTTTTAATGTATACTAATGCAAACTCTGTTACACTACTATTATGTATACCAGCAATGTTTACAACTATCCCTGATGGTATGCCTTTGTTCTATGATCATTTTAGCTCTGTCTGGAATTACTGTGCTGACAGGTTGGGAGTGGGGTTAGTGCCTATGAGAATGCTGCACAATTTTCAGATGTTTTAATGTATACTAATGCAAACTCTGTTACACTACTATTATGTATACCAGCAATGTTTACAACTATCCCTGATGGTATGCCTTTGTTCTATCATAATTTTTTACTTTGTCTGGAATTATTGTGCTGAGAGGTTGGGGGGGGTTAGCTGCTGTGAGAATGTTGCAGAATGTACATATGTTGTTTTAATGTATAAAATGCAAACCCTGTGATGCTAGTATTGTGTATACCAACAATGTTTACAACTATCTCTGATGGTACCCCTTTGTTTTATGATAATTTTTCACTTTGTCTGGAGTTATTGTGCTGAGAGTTTGGCAGGGGGGTTAAGGACTGTGAGACTGTTGTACAATCTTCAGATGTTTGCCCGGTATTTGTCTTTTCTCATTAAAACACATGAGATCACACAATGCATTTTACTGCAAAATCTGTTATTCCAGCATCTTTGTTAGCTCACAAGCTCGTTGTTTTTTAAAGTTACACCTTTGTGTTTTCATTTTGTTTTCACTTCATCGAGAATTATTGTGCTGAAATACTGGCAGGTAGAGGCTGTGAGAATGCTGCAGAATGTACTGATGCCTTAATGTGTGCTAATACAAACTCTGTTCTACTATTTAAGTTTATCATAGCAATGTTTTAAACTTTCCCTGATGTTATGCCTTTGTTCTGCAGTTTTTTTGGCTGTGTCAGGGATTGTTAAGCCGAGAGGTTAGTAGAGGGGTAGGGGCTGTGAGAATGGTGCACAACGTTCAGATGTTTGCCCTGTATTTTTGGTCTGTTCCTCGTCAAAAATGTGGCTTCAAACAATGCATGCTACTAGAAAATCTGTTATTCTACCATCTTTATTAGTTTATAAATACAGTGTTTTAAATCCCTAATGTTATGTCCTTGTCTTGTTTTTTATTTTGTTTTTATGTCATCTAGAATTGTGGGAAGAGGGTCATGAAAATTCTGCAGAATATACTGATTATGTTAATGAATGCTAATGCAAAATCCCTGTTATTCTAATATCTTTCTAAGTTTATCATAGCAATGTTTGTAACTATCCCTGATGTTACACCTTTGTTCTGCAGTTATTTTTGGCTTTGGAATTATGCTGAGAGGTTAGGAGGCTGGTATGTTGCACAATGTCCAGGTGTTTGTTAGTTTTGGTCTGTTCATAAAAATGGGGGGGGTGTCACACAACACATGCTACTGCAAAATCTTATTGTAGCATCATTATTGGTTCATAAGCCCAGTATTTTAAATCCTTAATGTTCAGTCTTGCTGTATTATTGACTTCTTCATATGTGGGTGTCTGCCTGTGGGCCAGAGTCTATGTAGCTGTTTGTCTTGTGTCTCTGTGCTGTGTGAGGGAGTATGTGCGGGTGTCTCTAATCACTCTTCCTGTAGTGCTGTGTTTGTCTTGTGTGTCTATGTCCTGTGTGTGGAAGTCAGTGTGGGTATCTTTGTGTACCTCTGTGGGACTGTCTACCTTGATGCAGTACAGAGGCTTGTCATAATGTAACAACATTTCTACTAAATGCCAGTCAGTGTGTGCATGTACCACCATGAGTGGCTACCTTGCTGTGGTACAGGGGCTTGTCATAATGTAACACTGGTACTAAATGCCAGTCAGTGTGTACCTTGGCACTTCAAGTCTTTTTAATGGTCTGAATGTAGTAATACTATACAGTGATCATTAAATGGCACTGGATGAGCTTGACAGGGAAGGGGGCATGACAGCAATGTGGTCACTCTTTATATTCTCTTGTATAGGGCCCCCAATATGCTAGCACCATCCCTGAAGATGGGGTAGGATGGAAAAAGCTAAACATCTGTGCATTCTGCTCTCCCTACTTGTTATAGTTGCAAAGGAAGGTATAACCAGAAAGCAGAAAACAAATAAGAAATCAGATGTATCTGAAGTGAAAAAAATGATGGAGGAATCATAACTGCACAGAGATAAAACATAGAAACAGGAAGGCATTATAACAAAACATTAAATGATAATATGACAGATAAATCAGAACTGTGACTATACTGCTTGGGAAGGAATAAAAACAGCATTTAAAATATGACTGAAAAAGGCATATAATAGAGAAGTGATAATGCCGTCAAAAAGTTAGATGCGTAAAAAACAGAATTAAATACAACTGGTATGCTTTAAGTAATGAAGAACATGTTCAGCTGGATATACAGAAGTAAATTATAACAATCAATTTTAAAATAAGTTGATGTTATACCACCAAATGTGGAAGAGATATTTGTGGTTGCCTTGTGAATTAGAATCTAATCACCCAAGTTATAGTTTCAAAGAACAGAAAAAAATGAGTGTAAAATGCAACAGCTGAATGGGAATTGTAACATACTGTGCAAAATTATTAATGTAAAAGAAATATTTGAAGAGTTTTATGAAGAATTTCACTCCAATTAGTTGGCAAATTACATACAATAATGAAAACAGGAAAATATAATTAGAATGTTACTTAAGAAGATGATACTGATAAAATTAGATTCAAATATAACAATGGCAGAAGTTTAAAATGTAACCAAAATTAAAGCAGGAAAAGGAACAAGCTCAGGTGATTTTTCAAAGAAGTGTTTAAATAAGGGACAAAACTGTATGGAAAAAATGGTGCATATTTAAAAAAATTAAAGAGAATCAGAAATTAGTAAATATCATAAAAACAAATTAATAGCAGTCCTATTCAAAGAAAAGGGGAGTAAAACAGCCCCAGAAATTGTAGATCCATATCATTATTAATGTTAGATATAAATAATGGCAAAAATACTGGCAATTAGATTATCTACTATCTGACCAAAGTTAAATCATAAAGGCCGGGGGATTCATAAAAGGATAAATGAGTATTACGAAATAGGGGTGACCCAAGATTGATATCTATCCCCTGCTTTGTTTATACTGCTGATAGAAGAACTAGTAACAGTGAAAACAAAGAAAGCTTATCATGAAAGCAAATGTAAATTCAGACTGCAGATGGCTGCAGCCACATTTTTGAAAATATAGACAAATATTAGGAAAAGTGACAAATCTAGTCAAAGAATTTGGGAAATATTTGGAACTAGCTTATAAAGAACCAAGAATCCTGAAAGCCCAAAATCCTAACCAAAATCCTGAAAGTTCAAAATCCTGAAAACTCAAAATCCTGAAAACACACAGGATACCAACACTCACTATATTCCAGCACAAGTACGTACAGAAACATATTACCCTTCAAATATATGCAGGGGGAAAAGCCCCCCTGCACCCCCCTTGTGGGGGCTGCACCCCCCCCCCACATCCCCTGCTACTTAAATATATCAACTCCAAGATTGCACTTATTGTAGTGAAGTGCAATCTTGGAGTTGATATATTTAAGTAGCAGGGGGTGTGGGGGTGCAGCCCCCCACATGTGGGGTGCATGGGGGCTTGCCCCCTCTGCTTATTCTTGGAGAACAGTAATATAGTTTGTGTTTTACTTTTTCTGTATGTACTTGTGCTTGAATATGAGTGTTGGCATCCTGTGTGTTTTCAGGATTTTGAGTTTTCAGTATTTTGAACTTTCAGGATTTTGGTCTCAGGATTTTGGTCTTCAGGATTTTGGTCTTTCAGGATTCTGTACCACTCCTATATATATATATATATATATATATATATATATATATATATATATATATATATATATATATATATTTCTATATATATATACGCACACACACACACACATGCACACACACATGGAATACCCATATGGAACTAACATTTCACAAAATAATCCAATAGTTTTAAAAACAGGAAGGTGATTGATGCATGCCTCACTACATGCCACATTTGGTAAGTATGAATACAACACAATGGACCAGGACTAATACGAATGTTAAAACATCCTGGAAATATTTAGGTATGGATAATAAAAATATTGAGGGAAATGAGGAAGGTAAAGGAATATGGAGGCATTGGATCATAGATTGGAAACTTGCAGCAAGTTAAAAAGGTGACAGAAAATGGGATAATGAAAAACGCAACTGAATCACACAGAGGATAAATGGAATAAGATTAGTAAAGGATGAGTAATATTAATGCATGAGGATCTGCAAGACACAAGAAGTAACCCTGTGGGGAAACCATTACAGCTGAGACAGGAAATAGAAAAAAATACATTTACAGGGTGTAAATGCCAGGACATTGCAAAATGGTCAACTATTTTGGATAGCAGATGAGAATATGATATAACTGGCTTCTTTCATTAAAAAAAAAAAAAAAGCTTTTATGTAAGGAAAAGAGGAAAGAAGACTGCGAATGATCAAAGTTCGGAACACATAAAACACTTCAAACACTCACAATATTGAACACCCAAAACACTAAAGCTACAAAAGATTGCAAAAAGAAAAAAAATATTTCTGCGATCCTTAAATCAGAACACTGTTACAACATTCACACCAAAATTTGTTTGAACAGTGGTAGTGTTATAAAAAGGGTTTCTTTTAAGGTAAGGATTTGGATTAAGGTTAGAGCCAGGCTTAATGTTAGAGTTAGCATCCATTACTAATGTGGATCCTATTTATCACTTTAGTAATGTGCGTGAACCTTAAACGTGTTCCTAAAGCTAACCTTATATTTTACCTTAAATAAAACCCTTTTTATAAAACTACCACTATACAAGACAGGCTCACACACACGCACGCACACACACACACACACACACACACACACACACACACACACACACACACACACACACACACACACACACACACGCACAACACTAGATCTAACCCCTTGTTTAACCCTTAATTTAATGTAAACCTGCAAACATGGAACATTTTGAGGCAGTTTTAAGTCTTTTTTTTGGAATATAAAATACATACAGATTAAACAGAGGCTATAGTGAAAACTACGTAGCTGCACATAAATTAATTCGGCAATACCTATATTTATGGTGACATAATAAGATAAAGGATTTAGGTGTATGGATTAAAAAGGATTCTATAACAGCTAAGGGTCTGTAGGAAGAGACTACACAAAATACAATACAAAAACTGAGAAGCTGGAAGCTCTTGATTATGGATATGTATGGTAAGATACGAGCAATTAATTTTTTTAGTCCTTTTAATTTCTGAAGACTGAGGGTGGCCTAATAGTTAAGGTGTTTGCCTTACAAACACAAGGTGCAGGGTTTGAGTCTCACAAGGGATAATTGGCTAAGCTTAAAATGGTTCACAAGGGCAGTTAACTTAGTACTAACCTATGAACTTCTGCTTTTATTTAGGTTGCTTTCGAACAGGGACTATCCCTTGTAGACTGGCAGTGCTGTTTTAACTGACATGCCTCTTTCGCAACCATAACTTGCTCCAAAAAGAAGTTACAAAAGTCCTGTCATCTCACATTTCAAGCTCTTGTTAAATACCATTCTACCTGCCCTTGACATTCCACCTAAAAAAATTACCTGGTCACTGCTGACTCAAGTGCAACAGTAAGAAAATGATTTGTTCTCCTCCTCAGTTATAGTGGCAGCACTGATTTCGACTGCCTTTTGTATATGACTGACTGCTGCCTGGCCTGTTTTTCTGAACTGGAGAATGATCTACTGTCAAACAAACTCTCTCTCTCCAGTTAGCACATCACTAATTAGTACAGTTGGCCTTGAGTATTTTAAACTAGACAATCTTTCTTTTAATTATGGCGTGATAGAAAAACCTTTGTCAGTCATTCCTATTTGTATTTGCTGGCTTCATTCTTAAATGCAACTAAATTAATAAGTACATCCATACAGTCTGTTGTCTGTGGCAGCTCTGACAAACGGATGTGTATACTTGCAATGGGCTCTGTAGGTTCCACAGTGAACATTCTTTGATAGCATGAAGCCATTTTGTTAGAAGGATCAGATGGATATTGTTTTGTGAACCCAAAATAAGAGTTCTGTTTTGAAAACCCATACTATGAAATAAGCTTTGTCTCAAAAGCATGTTACAAATTATAAACCACTGACTCAGCAAACCAAAAGAATGATTTTAATTATTCAATACATGTAGCTGCCCTTATATAGTGCTCTATGCAGCAAATGCTTTTGTATAGAAGCTGTGCAGGATAACATCCTCATTTCCTAATGGGCAGACAAGCACTGGCAAATAAATATAAGCCTCTATATCTGCAACAAATTACTTGAACTAGTCTCAAATGATATGAAGTAACAGCCTCCAAGAACGTATATTGCTCTTAAAAAATATCTTGTGAGATCTGGACACACAAAAATCCTCAGATTACTATACAGTTCCCTCAGATATTACTTTCAGTATCTGTTATACCATAACAATCACCCCTGCAAAGCTCGCTTAATTAAAACATAAAAAGTCATTCTATTCTGTGAGTGTACTATGTGCAGATGTACTAGGTGTTATTAAAACTACATACTCTGAACTGGCTCTTGAGTAATAACCTTTCAAATCACTCTTCGCTGCTGGCAAAGCTTATCTCATGGATCAGTGAAGACGTTTAGACATTCTGATTGAGAGGAAGAGGTGAAAAAATACATGTTCTGGGAGAAATAACAAGTGTGTCTGATAGTTCCTGCATGTCTCTCTTTTTCAGTTTGAGTTTGCTTGCCTTAACTATTGTTTGCTGGATTTGCAGTGTGATCTTCCATTCCTCTGAAGGTCATAACGAGGGCAGAGTACAATGTCTGAGCGACTGCATCAAATCCCAAGTGCCTTTTTTAGCTCCATCTCAGCTGTGTGCAACTTGATTGCTGCATAATGACAGCACTAACAAGCTGACACGTTATCTGCTTCGGAGAATTTTAAATGGGATTCCTGAAATGGAAGCTAAAGCACAAAAAAATGCCTTCTCGCTTATTCTCTTGCTACTTTTTTATTCATAAAGTAGGATACCACCAGCACTAATGTGCTTGAAATATGTAGGCAACAGGGGAAATATCAATGTAGGAAGATAAATAATCAGCTCTGCTTTTTCTAATAAGCACAATCTCAGTTCACTAAGGGCGGTGTGAGAAAATATGCTGTACATAATTTGAACAAAATGTGGAAATTACTTAAAAGCAGCTAGATCACATATTTACTTCCATGTACAAGAACTAATTAAACAATGACAGTTTATAATAGTTATTTATCTACTTAAAGTATTTACATACTTAAAAATGTAAGTATTGTAGATAAAACAAAAATATATGAAACAGAATAACAAACCGGTGCCAAATTAAGGTAACCTAAAACCGAGTGTTCAACTTAAAATATATTACCCCATTCCCTGTCTTGAGAGCCCATCTGCGTTGGCATTGCTAACCCCACTTCAGCTCAGCACTGTCATATTAAATGTCTGCAACCTTAGGCTCCACCGTAGTAACTTGGGATTTTGCTGGCTGGCTCCCTGTAGCCATAGATCCCTCTCAGACTCCTCCTGCCTTCTACTGCAAGGGCTTCCTTGTCATGGCAAGGTTTCATCATGTTAACATGGTACAGTTTGTGCCCCTGCATCCTGCCTAGCAGTTCTATCATGTGGTTAACATCACTGACCTTCCTTACCACTTTGAAGGGTCCCTACCAACCTGCCTGCAGCTTGTTGTGTCTGACAGGAATGAGAACCATAACCTGCTGCCCCACAGCATACTCTCTAGCTCGAGCATTCCTGTCATACCAGACCTTTTTTTCTGCTGTTGGGCATCTGCCATGTTGTCCTGGGCCAAGCCCATGAGTTCCCTGACCCCTGTCCTTTAACATACAGAACATATGCCACAACAGACTCCTTGTGGTATTCACACTTACCTTCCCACTCATTGCGAATCACATCTAGAGATCCCCTCACCCTATGCCCATACAACAACTCAAAGGGTGAAAAACCTGTGGATTCCTGGGGCACCTCTCTGTAAGTAAACAACAGATGGGGCAACTATTTGTCCCACTCCCTCTTACACTGGCCTGCAAATGCCTGTAGCATGGTCTTTATTGTAGAGTTTAACCTCTCCACAAGACCATTTGTCTGTGGGTGGTGGGGAGTGGTCTTTATGTGCTTCACTCCACAGCATTCCCGCAGACAAGCCAGCTTGTCTGATGTGAAATTGGCAGCTCTGTCAGTCAGTATGTCTTTTGGAAAACTTACCCTGCTGAAAATCTGTAACAAAGTATTTGCCACCTTTCTGCCTCGATGGATTACACAGCCATCGCCTCAAGGTATCTGGTAGCATAATCTACTACCACTAGGATATATTTCTTCCTTGCGGATCTTGGGGTACTCAGAAGTCCTACAATATTCATAGCTACCCTCTGAAGTGGCTCCTCAATCACAGGCAAAAGCATCAAAAGAGCTTTGACCTTGTCTCTTGCCTTATCTACTTTTTGGCACTGCTCCCAGGTCCTGCAGTACCTTGTTACATCCCTGGAAATCCTAGGCCAATATAAGTTCTGCATAATATGTCTGATGGTACACTTTATGCCCATATGACCTGAAAAGAGAATGTCATGAGCTATGGCTAGAAGTGCCAGAAGGTAGGCTCTGGGCACTACCAACAGTTGCATTAGCTCACCCTCTAGCCCTCCCTCAGGGTTTCACTCTCTGTACAGTATCCATTTGTCCCAGTATACAGATTCCTCCTTTTCTTGAGAGTCAGGTGCCTTCCTAGCTACCTCCCTCAAGCCTTGTAAGAGAGCTGAGCCTGTCTCAACTGTCTCTTTGTAACCCTTCCCAGCTCCCCTTCCACAAGAAGGCTGGTATCCTCTGACAGCAGTGCCTAACTATCAGCTGGGTACTACTACTCACCTTTGCCCTTACAGTCACTCTGTCCAAGGGTACATCAGTACCCACCAGCAGTTGTGGCTCACCTTCATTCTCACCGCTACAGGGTAGCTCCCTCTCTGAAGTTACCACCTCACCAGTCCCAGCTTCAAGTGTGTGGTCTGTCTGAGTTCACCCCAGGCTACCAGACCCACATACTTGTCTCCAAGCCTGACTGCATGTAACTGCATGCACATAAGGTACTACATTATCAAAATCATTCCCTATCAGGACCTCTGCAGGGATATCCTCAAACACACCTACTTGCTTGCTTCCTTTTCCACCCTCCCAGTCGAGGTGAACCCTACTCAAAAATATTTGGAATGGGGTCTCTCCTAAAGTTTAGACTGGAGTAGACTGCCCAAGCAAGTAGTGCTCCTCTTTAACCATTGCAGGCTTCACAATGGTTAGGTCAGAGGCTGTGTCTCTCTTAGCAGTGGCCTGTTTCCCATCTACTAAGATAGGATATAACCACTTGTGGTAGTCTGGTATCCTTGTTGTCTCCAGACAACTTATTGCTGGCATTCTGTCATTCCCACTTACTGGCTCCCCCACTTTTTGCTCCCCACCTTGCCTCCATAGATATCTATATGTTACATGGCCTCACTGGTTACATTTAAAACATTTAACCCTTGATCTTGGCTATGTACCTGAACTAGTGGCTTCCCTGTTACTGGCGGACTCTGTTGGGGCAGTTTAGGCTGTTAACCATGGGTTCCCTTAGACCCATGTGCAGCACTGGGTATCTCTTTCCAGTGCAGTAATGCCCTGCTTGCTAGGTATAGGTCTCCCTTTTTCCCCAATTCATCTGCGGTATTGTCTTCCCTATCTGCCAACCAGATTCTCATGTCCTCAGGCAATGTGCTAAGGGTTTGTTCCCTCACCAAAAGGTCTACCATCTCTTCAAAAATGGTGAACTGACACCCACTCACCCACCTATGAAAATAAGTGCTTAGTTCAGCTATATATTCACACATACTTTCATCTGCCTTGCACCTATGCTCACAAAACTTTTTCCTATAAGCTTCGGGTGTTAACTTAAAGCATCACAATAGACACTTTTTAACTGCATTATAATGTAAGCAATTGGTATCAGACAATTTAGAAACAGCAGTTACAGCTTTACCATGGAGTAAGGGGGTTAAGAACTGTACCCAGAGCCCTTGGCCAATATTATACTGTTTACATACCCTTTCAAACATATGAATAAAACTATCAAAATTATCACCATCTGCAAATTGTGGAAGAAATTTACTGACCTTTGTTGCTTCTGGGGTTCAGTTATTCCCTTCCCTGTTACCTCCATGGCCCTGGCGAAGAGTCAGCATCTCCTTTTCATGTTGCCTCTGCCTCTCATTTACTTCAGCTTCCAGGCATCTCAGTCTCCCTGCTGATTCCAATTCCATTTGTTTCTGTTTCTCCTTTTCTTCAGCCTCCAAACACAGCAGTTTCACATTTTCTTCAGCCTATAAATGCCTCAGTCTCTGCTAATTCTATTTCCAAATGTTTGGCCTCCCGTTCAAGTCTCTTTAACTCCAAACAGATTTTTAAGTCCTCTGAGTCAAAGCTGAACTGTCCATTTTCTGACAGTTGTACATCTCAAAGGCCAGTCTGGTTGTCCTCCTGGTTGCTGGTCTGTGATGCAGCTGTGATTACTGCTGCAGTCACTTTTGCTTTAGTCAGGTTGGCAGGCACCAGTCCTTTGGCATGGTACATCTCACCCAACTAGCTCCTTGTCAGCTTGCCATAATCCCCTGCTGACATCCTTGCCTGCTCTCCCTGACTAACTAAGTTAGCAACAAAAAAAATAATAATAAAACTATTGTAATATGAATCTCAGAATGTCTACCATGTGGCTGCTTCAGAGTACAAACACCTCCTTTAGTGACCACTGTTTACAGGCTGTTGTAAGGCTGTTTTCAATATCCATACGACTGAATCCCAATATGTGGATATCCCACCACTGCTCACCAGTTGTGATGCCCCACCACTGCCAACCAGTAATCAAGGAGCCTCAGTCCTCAACACTGTCAACAGTGGGGAATATTCACTGTGAGGATGACAGGCATGTACACAGTATTTCCAGATGCAGCTCTTTGCATCAAGTGCAATTTCCCTTAAGAGCACCCAGAGACCACAGTCAATCCGGGGTTGGTTACTCCCTCTTTCTCCAGATCCCTAGTAAGACTCCCCACTGGCACAACTATAGAGTTGAGCCCTTAGCCAGGGTTCCAAGCCAAGTTCTCCAACACTCTCTTTGTCCAACCAGGGTTTTGTGTCCCTGCCCAAGTAGCTGACACACACACACACTCTTGGAGATTTGTTTTACTCACACTCACAACTGGGAAAGGCTGGAACAGGTTTACTAGCTATGCTCCCTTCTGCCTAGACTATAAGGTAGTTATCACTGCCACCAGAACCCCTTATCAGCTATGTTAAGACTCTTAACAAAGGGTGTCCAATTTTACTGTGTAATATTAATACTAATACAAATGGCAGTTTGACCAAGAGCAAGGCTATTAGGAGCGGCCCACACAGTATCACCAAATAAATATGCAGCTACTCTCAAAACTTAAATATCTCTACACAGATCAGCCACAAAAAAGGTTTAAATATATTTAATAATAAATAATAAAAGAACAAGACAATACTAAATATATATTCACTGTAACATCAGAGTTCAAAACCACAGGAAATATTTAAAACAACATTGCAGGACAGTCTCAAATAAAGAAAAATATCTAAACTAAGCTTCACTATATTTATGACTGTATCTAAGAGAATTACTATAACCTAAGAACTTACTAATAAAGCAAGGCAGATATGGTCAATGGATCTTCTAGTTGTCAGGTCCAAGACAGAATACAGAATGCTCTGTCTCACTAAATGACTTCTCAAATTAATATCTTAAATATTACTGCTGGGATAGCTTGCAGAATGACATCATTTCTTGTCATCTAACTCTAGTTCCCAGGTGAAACCCCCACTGCTGGAAGCTGGTAGTATTTAGCATATACCTGTAAAATTACATAGACCTCAGATCTTTGGCAAATGCTGGAAGTCATAAAACAATTGCATTCCTTCATGATTTCAGGGGTAGCAATTAGTTCACTCTGAAGACAATACGCAAAGCTTCTCAGCATAGACTCTGTGTCTCTAGCTGCCTTGAAAACTGAAAGATACCATCTTTTATTGCGTAGCCTATAAAGTAATTTAATTTCAACTATTTTCGTAAAACTTGCTGGACTGAAGTTAACCTCCTGTATTCCAGTTTCCACTGTTAAAATATATACATTTAGACAGTTACAATAGTGCAAGTACATTTCTGTTCTCTTCCAGCAGGGCATGCTGTGGATGCATTTCAAATAAAAACACTTTATAAGATACCTTTTCAACACACATGTCTGTATGAACCAGTTCAATATACACATGACATACAGTTCTAATACTGTTGTAACAATGATATATAACTATTTACAAAATTCCAGATAGCTGTGCTGGCAATATTCACTTCCTTCATTATAATATATATATATATATATATATATATATATATATATATATATATATATATATATATATATATATGTGTGTGTGTGTGTGTGTGTGTGCGTGTGTGTGTATGTACATATACACATGACAAAAGGTTAAAAATAATAGAATAAGCTTAAAGCAGTATCCCCTCCCTTCGTTATAATATATATATATATATATATATATATATATATATATATATATATATATATATATATATATATGTATATATATATATATATATATATATATATATATATATATATGTGTGTGTGTGTGTGTGTGTGTATATACATATACACATGACAAAAGGTTAAAAATAATAGAATAAGCTTGAAGTAACCATTCAGATGAGCTGATAAAGCTGCAAAACAGAGGCCAAGATGAAGAAAATACTGGTGTCTGGATGTGAGGCTTCAAAAGAATAACTATTTTAAGAAATGGTAGAGTTAGAAGACAGAGAACATTGAGAAAACTGAGATTATCTGCTTTACCAGAGAAACTGGAAGGAATAGATTGCATTCATTTTATGATAGTACAAATAACTAACAGGACTTGTGCTTCACAGCAGGAATTCTTAACTGAAAGGGCACACCATGTCTATGCTCCAAATCTGGCTACGAGAAAGAAGCTAAGACCTATACTGGCAAAGATGCAGTCATACAGGCACAAAGAGCAGCTGCTGACAAAATCATGGCAGAATAGAAAAGTGATAAAATTAAGGACAATGTAGTGTGTATTGAAAATGATTATTCACTGTACATCAGACAGAAGAGAAGAAAGTTTTTCCCTGTGATCAGGGGATGCTGAGAGGTAGGTTTGAGATTCACACTGCTATATCAGGCTGCAACTGCGGTGTGGTGGTGCTGCGGTAGCATTGTCACCTCACAGTAAGACGTTGTCCTGTTCGATTCTCAGCTAAAGCGTCTTCTGTGTGGAGACATGCATGAATGGGCGTACCTTCATTGAAGGTTGTGCGTCAGGGCTGGCAACTCGATACGCAAAAATCTACCGCCAATCATTAGCGGACCGGAGTTCCGCTGTGGCGACCCCTAACCGGGAAAAGCTGAACGATACAACAACCGCTATATCGGGCTGCCTTTAAAATATTTTTCATGGAGGATCACAAACATTTTTTTTATGCAGAGCAGGCTAAGGAAGAAATAAAATGTGTACCTTACAAAGAGTGAGATAACAATAGCTAAAGGGAACTCTGCTTCAAATTCTTTTGACAATAACAAAGCCCATAGAGAGAAATTAGCAGTGAAAAGGTTTCCATCATTCCAAAGGAAAATGATTGATCAACAGAAAAATAGCATGTGAACTGACTAGAAAAATCAGGAGTACCTTGGACTTGAACCAGAGACCAGTGTTGTTTGGCCTAGAGGATGAAGAAGAAGATCAGCAATGTGAAGTTATGAAATAAATAAAGAATTGTGAAGTGCCATGTCCATAAAATGCAGTTTAGACATGAGAACACTGGTGAAAAAACTGGAAGTTTGTTGACTATTAAATTGGTTGGAGGACTCTGAAGTATAATTTCCACTTTGACAAATATATAGTAATACAATGAAGGGACTGAAAATATTCCTGTGAGTTAAAATGTTTTTGTTCTTAGTAATAAGTATATAATACATTTATTGAAGTAAATTGCATGTTATATTGTAAAGCAGTTTGTTATAGTATGCAGAGGTATTTTAAATGTCAGGTGTGGGAGTCTTTTCATAGACTGTTTATGCTAGTGATTTTAAATTAAGAAAGTACTTTTCTTGACTATAATGTATCTGGGTTAATACTGTAACAAATTGAAAGTTGGATATAAGCAATATAATACTGTGATCTTGAGTTGCTGGGAAGAGATAAAAATGTACTAATCATGGCTTATGTGTATTATAATGTCCCCCATTATGCAGTGGAAGTATAAACTAATGTTCTAAGTTTATGCTGTAAAAAAGAAAAACAGAGTAGAAAAAGGAAATAATGAAATATATTACTTTTCTAGCATTTGAATGGAGCTGTTTCTTGCATTTGTAAAGCTATTAGCTTTCTTCTATTAGCAAATCATTGCAGTTGGTGATGGGGGGGTCTACAGTTGCAGGTAATTAATCAGGAAATGACTGAAAAATGGAACAATGTGCTCTAAGGCATTTGTATAACAACATCATAATTAATATTTAAATGGGAACTGTTAAATAATTCAGTTTAAATAACTGAAGTTTGACATTCGGGAAAGTGAATACTTTTGCAAGTAGTTGCATCCCCAGCAGCCTTAGTACTTCAATATTAAATATAATAATGTACAATTTATTCTATTTATTTAAGGGTAGCCAGCGCACTTTTTCTTAAGGCTAAAAATTTGAGCATTCAAAGTGGGTTTTTTTTAAGTGCAAGGAAAGTGGAGATAGGACAAGGACAGGTGGCATCTGTGCAAGAGGGAATAGAGGCTCTAACATGAGCTTCCAATGTGACTATACTTAACTTTAAGAAGGTAAAGCCTCTAGGTAGAGATGAAAATTTGTGACAACCTGTTCCATATGGAGGAATAATTTCCATTTTTGGAAACTGTTTATAGTTATGTGTGTTTGCTGTGAGTTAAAAGGGAGTTAGGTGGCTGAAAATTTATTGTGTTTTTTTTTTTTTTTTTTTTTTTTTTTTTACTAAAGAGTAAAATCTTGGAAAATGCAACATGAGTTCAAACACGGATGACAACACTGCTTGTGATTCCCTGCTAGTGTTTCCCAATCATCCTTCCCTTTGTTAATCTGCCTTGTAAACCTGGTGATTTTAAACTGCCCACCCCTACTGTAAATCGAGCTTAATAAGCACCTTCCTTTCTACAGTGCTGTTGATATCTTGAATTATTTTTTGACTTTCCTTATGCTTATATTGAAAAAATGCATTTTGCCTCTCATTGTCTGTTCTACTGATTTACTTGCTCTGAAATCATTATCTAGCTAGCTGTTGGATAAAGTAGAGTATTTTTTTTCACTCTAGCAAGCACTTGTTTTTACATTAAGAAGTCAGTGGGTTTTCCAACTAGTGCACTGGGAGGTAGTCTATATACTGCGGTAGTGGTGCTGCGGTAGCATTGTCACCTCACAGTAAGAAGTTGTCCTGTTCAATTCTCACCTAGAGCGTCTTCTGTGTGGAGACATGGGTGAATGGGCGTACCTTCGTTGAAGGTTGTGCGTCAGGGCCGGCAACTCGGCACGTAAAAATCCACTGCCAATCATTAGCGGACTGGAGTTCCGCTGTGGCGACCCCTAAGCGGGAAAAGCCGAAAGACACAACAACAGCACTGGGAAGTAGTCTGGTCTGTTTAGGCTGGGGAAACACTTGACATTTCTGCAAGTAGCTTTAGTGGCTGGAGGGCATATTAATCAACTTATCTTGTTTTTAGTGCCTTCATAAATTCTGTACAACTGAGTGGCTTTTGGGTCATTATACAAAGCTAAGATTTTTATAGAATAATCATACTTTCATAAGCTGTTTAAACTACTCTGCTGTAGCTCTATCTTTAAGTTTGTTTGTAGTAGCATTTCATATATTTTAAGTTTGTGATAGTATTTCACTCCAGATACTCCTTTACTGTGTTTTTACATTAGGAAGACTGGGATTATTCATCTAGTGGCAGTAGGTGTTTATCTTGTCTGTCTGAGCTGGGAAGTACAGAAAAGGGCTCTATGTGTACTTTTGTACTTCTGTTATATACTGTGACTGCACTTTAGCAGTTTCAAAGAAAATGCATTGTCTGCTGCTGCTTTAAGTAGTTAAATGCACTATATCTGTTAGTTGTAGGGCTGTTGTAAGTAGTATGTGTGGTCTTGTTAAACGTGGGCTGCAAACCAGCTATTCTACATTAAGAAGGTGTTTTTCTGCACTCTTGTGGCAGACATATGCTGTAACCTGTCTGAGTTGGGAATTGATGGTGGAAGCCTTAGTGTGTGCTTTCCTGATTGGTAGTTAGCGTAAAACTTGTTTCACTTTACTTATATTTAAGCCTCACTTTTGCAAGGTGCTGCTTTTCTTGCAGTGGCAGTTAGTGTTCTTGTATAGATGCAAAAGCCCAGAAGCTCAGTTTTTCCCTAAACAGCTGTCAGTGAAATCCTTCCAGACTTTTCTGCTGCTCTAGGAGCAACTCAGTTGTGCACTGAGCAGCGTCCCGTATTCATGAAACTTAGACTACACAAAGTACAGGTCCAGCACAGTCCTGTCAAATTAACAAATTCCCTTCCCTAATAAAACATATAGTAAGAGTCTGTTGTCATGGATGGGCAGTTTCCCATCATCTCTCTGGCCAGCCTGATAGACATGGGCATCCTGAGGCAATGTAGCAATTGACTCATGTATAATGGCAACCACTTACTCTTGAAACAAACAAATACTTTATGTGAAAGATGTAGCTACACTATGAAATTGGGCAAAGTGAATGCCAAACAGGTTGTCAGCACATACATTTCCCACACTAAATAAGGGCATGACACATAAACCCACATCTACAGAGGTACTCACTAGTAACTTACCAAAAGATCAGAGGCCTCCCAAATGGTAACCACTTACCAATAATAATAATAATAATGCAAAAAAAACCCCAACTGCAACACATAATAACACACACACACAAACACACATACACACACACACACGCGCACACACACACACACACACACACACACACACACACACACACACACACACACACACACACACTATCTCAACAAATAAGTCTATAAGGCGTAACACCACAAAACCTAATATACTGGCTATAGGGGACCCCATTGTGAGACACATGGATGTTCCCCTCACCAGGATGGATAAGGAGCAGGTTACAGTTAGCTGCCTGTCAGGTACTAGGATTCATCAAGTCATTCAAGCACTCAGTTCACTCAACCACAAGTACCAGTATGACTCCAGCATAGTCCATTTGGGGGTGAATGACTTGAGACATACCTCAATGGACTCTGTGAAGTGAGACATGACTGAGCTCTCAGATTACGTGTCACAGTCAGGTATAAGTCTAGCCTTAAGCAGCATTCTACCTTCCTAAAGGATGATGTCACAATACAAACAAAAAATGATTGACTTTAACAATTGGCTTAGCTTCTAGTATCAGTCCAAGGGGATC
Source organism: Protopterus annectens (assembly GCF_019279795.1). Lineage (NCBI taxonomy): Eukaryota > Metazoa > Chordata > Ceratodontiformes > Protopteridae > Protopterus > Protopterus annectens. Next base: position 94,460,507 of record NC_056729.1, on the reverse strand, counting down.
CAATATCTGTCAGCCTGGGAAGACACAGTCAACAGGCCAGGCTGCTTTGCCAGAGATGGTTTGCACCTGTCTCCGCTAGGCTTTCGGATACTGGCAAAGGCATTATCTACCCCTATTGTGCCTTTTTTAGACAGTGTCAAAATAACCAACCTCCCAACATAACAAAATCCTCTCTAAATAAACTCAAGGTACTGGTGTTTAATGCTAGGAGTCTAAATAAGAAACTGCACTCCCAGGAGGCAATCTTCACTTTGGAAGATACCGATATTGATACAATCACTGAGACATGGTTCAAAGGCATGGAAAGCACCCTGGTCATGCAGGGCTACAATGCTTTCCATATGTTCAGACCACAAACTCAGCATGAAAGAACCGAAGGAGGAGATGTATCCATCTTCATTCAGGATAAGTACACCTTGAGACTGGTCAAACAGTATGACTCTCTTGAGCTACTCTGTGTCAAATTAACTATAGGCAAAGGCTCCTACCACATCATAGCTAGCTATAGGCCGCCTACCATGAAACAGGAAAAGCATATTGCATACTTGGACTTATTGGAGTCACTTGCCATACAGCCCAACACCTTACCCATGGGTGATTTTAATTATCCTACCATCATCTGTAAAACATGCATGATTACAAACATGCTGGCTCAGAGATTTTTAGATTTTTGTCAATGCAAATGTTTGGAACAGCTAGTCAGCACACCCACAAGAGGCTCAAATGTCCTGGACACTGTACTGACTAACATGAGAGAGCACTCCACCCCCCAATGTGATGCCCTCTCTGGTAAAATCAGACCATAATTCAATTGCGCTTGATGTAATTATAAGACCAGATACCCCATCAAGCTCAAAAATGCTTAAGAAGATTTCTAAGACAAATTACCTCTTACTAAGTGAAGGTATAAGGAGTTTCAAAGCCCCTTTGAATACAGATAACTTGGACTCCTATACAGAGGTGTTCACCAATGCCCTGTATAAACACTTAAGCAGTTGTATAGAATTGTCTGTACCTGACCAGATTAAAAAAAAAAAGACTCCCTGGTGGACCTCCAGTATAAACAGGCTATGCAACAAGAGAAAGAAAGTAATGTCCAAGAGCAAGAGGGAGCTGTCTCAGTAGAGGAAAAAAATCCATCTCTAGCTTAAACAAATTAGAGATCTTGCCAAGTCCTCCAAAGCTAACTACAAAACAAAAATAATCTCCCTAGATAAGGATAATCAAAAGACATTCTTTAACTACATCTGAAATCTAAAAATGAACACTCAGCTATGCGCTGAACTGGTTGTGGATGGCACCATCCATATTCAACCACAGGTAATAGCCAACCTGCTAGCTGACAGATTTGGAGAAAAATTCAACCCACTCTCCCCTTCCGTCATCCCCCAAAGTATTCCTGCCACCATTCCTCAGCCAATGCTCTCAACAGAGCAGGTAATCTTGGCACTCTCCAAGGCCAAAAACATGGCATTAATGGGACCAGACAACATCCCAGGTTGCCTTTTAAACAATATAAAACATGACCTAGCAGACCCACTTTAATCTTTGTTTAACTACAGCCTGAGAACGGGCTATGTTCCAGCAAAATGGAGGACAGCAACAGTAATCCTTGTGTAAAAAGGGGGACTATCAACCAATCCTAGGAATTATAGGCCCATAAGCTTGACTAGCTTCATCTGCAAGGCTATAGAAAGAATCATTATGGACCTTATTAACAAATACATAGATAATCTTCAAACTCTGGACCCAATCCTGTTTGTATTCATTAAAGGTAGAGCATGGCTGTTAAACACGGCTTACTTCTTTGAGAAAGTCATCAAGGCCCTGGATGATGGAAAGACAGTGCATAACACTTATCTTGACCTAGCCAAGCCATTTGACACAATCCCCACTCAGATATTACAGAAAAACTTTCCCAATTGGGAATTACCCCTGCATTATCAAATGGGTAGCCAACTGGCTCATTGACAGGACACATACTGTTAAAGTGGGTGACTTCACCTCTAGCAAAAGACCAGTCACAGGTGGCATACCACATGTTTCTGTGCTGTTTGGAATTTATTTCCCAGAAGTCCAGGCAAATTTGAACAGCTTGTGACTGACCAAGTTCATTGACAACTGCAAATTGGGAGCAATCATTGAGTCCTCCAATGATGTTAATATACTGCATACAGGGTTAAAGCAGAGAAATGATTAGTGCCAAAGCCATGGATTAATGTTAAGTGCAAACAAAAAAATGATTATTCCCTTTTGGAAAGCTGATATCCCTGCTAATTACATTATAGACAGCCCCCCTCAAGTGTAAACCCAGTGGTGTATAATCTGGGTACTCAGATTAATAGCAATATGAACATTGACCACCAGATATCCACAGTAGTAAGGAATCCTTCTATATGGCACATATTATAAGTAAAGCTATTGTATCTAGATCTAAGGATGTTATAATTTGATTATACTTGTCTCTCATCAGACCAATAATTGAGCACAATGCTCCATTTTGTATGTACCTCACCAGACACCTGCAACAACTGGACAGACCACAGAGATTTCTCACTAAGAAATTACAGGATACAAAAAACAAGTCTTATGTGGAAAGACTGAAAGCCCTGTCACTGTATTCTGTCTCCTACAGGTTGCTAAGGGGTGACCTGTGCCTGGATAGAGGGCAGTCTCTGACCCAGCCCAGATGGAAGTGCTACACAACTGTAAATCAAGTTGTGCATGAGGGTCACAAGCTCCAGGGATCTTACCTAGCCTCTGACATGATCAGATCATGCTAGATAGATAGCTACATCTCCCAGAGTTTGCCACTTCTAGAACAAGCTTCCAATTCATGTGAAACAGAGCCTCTTCCTGATCCTCTTCAAACTCAACCTAGATCAATGGATGGGTGACCGCAAATTCACTCCTGGGGTGGTGTCCATGTCTCTCTTGGAAACTGGAAGTTGGTATTAACTATCATAGACCCTCACCTCTGTAAACTTCACTCACCTAACCACCAACAATTGTGGAAACTCAGGATAAAATGGTTAGGCTTGTAAGGGTTCTAGGGTCGTTAGCCTAGTAACCTTCTATTAACCTATGAACCTATCAGAAGCAGCAACTGGTTGCAAAATCAGCCTGCCAAACATTATTGTGTGTATATGAATTGCAAATTAGAAACATATTTAAAAGAACTGTCATGCAGAATATATGAATGAAATAACTATTGGAATGTCTGCCTTATCAATGTTGTTGTGGAATGTGAATGTTATTGTAGGTATAAACAAAAAGCAAAGAGTACTAAACTAGGTTAGGAAGTGTAGTGTGCAATTAGCAATTTTACAAGAGAGACATCTGGATAAAAATGAACATATGAATTTGGTGATGAAAGGATTACAGAATGAATATTCAGCGAAGTATCAAGAACAAAGGAAAAGGAGGTAATAATACTAATTTTGAGAGAGTCTCCAATAGTGATAGAAAAAGGAAGACACTGATGGGAGATTTCTGGTAATAAGGAGTTACTGACACTGAATGAGGATTACACTGGCATATGTTTATATTCTAGCTAAATCCACTATTGTGGAACTTAATTTTTTTTGTGAAAAATAATTAGCTTTCTGCATGGAGTATTGTTTATGGCTGCAACTTGATTTGCAATAGTGAGGCTGTATTGGTGGATCTAGAAGGGCAAATGTGATAAAACGGGAAATTTCTGAAGAAATATATGAGAATATTTGGAATGGACAGTGTGAATTTACTGGCAGGAATTCAGACAGAATTTACAAATTATTACCCAATGGAATAATAACTGAGTTAGATTGGACATACTTCACATGAGCATGGGTATTTAATTGAAAGATCTGAAACACGTCCAATAACTATTTCAAATCATGCACCATTAAAGCCTTAGATAAAACTCAGGCCAATAAAGTAAAAATATAATTTTCCTAGTCATTTGTTAAAACAGAGGCACTTTAGGAACAGTTAGTGGAAATGATTCAAGAGTTATAGGGGAAGATAAAAATGTATTTAGAAGGGATAACCAAGAAGTGGGATAAAATGAAAATGGAGTATAAATATGGTTAAAATAAGAGATAAAGAGATATGAGAGAGATGTAATAGAAATTATTTAGAGGATTTGTCAAAAGCTGAAGAATTGCAGAAGGGGAATCGGAATCTCCAAATAACAAGAAAAGGAGCAATTACTGAGTGATAAAGGAAAAATAATTTTGTATTTGAATAATGTGCATGAATTTAGAAAGGTTGCTGATCATTTTTTTGATGACTCCACAGCACAAAACCTTTTGACAAAACTTAAGCAACATAAAATAGAAAGTGTTGTCACTGCACTTAGAAAGCATATGACTAGAAAAATAACCATAGGCCCTATAAAGGTATTAGAGACATGTTGGAAATTCTGTAGACAATTCTATGGACATTCATGTAAAGCAGAAGAATGGGGAACCAAGAAAAGGCACAAATTAAAATATTTATGGAAGTCTTAACTATGTCAAGGTTACATGACGATGAGGCTCAACAATTAATAGCTGAGACAGGAGGGGATTAGACAAAATTGTAATATGTAATCAATCAATAGGGAAGTCCCCAGGAACAGATGGTATTTCTGTAGAGGTTTGGAAGTTATGATGGAAGAAAGTGACAACAATCTGGAAGGTGTTATTTAATAATTTAGAAAGGTTGGACAGTACCAGTATCTTGGAAGAAAATACAATAGCTATATTATCAAAAATGGTAAAAACACTCCACATCCGGCTCCATAAAAGCCAATTTGCAATTTTAAGCCATGTTTATAAACTGTTTATGTCAATACTAGCTAAGTGAATGGTAATTACCAAAAGTACTGGATAAGGATTAATGTGTTTTGGTGGAGGGGAGGTAAACATTTGATAATGTTAATAGATGAAGGTTGATCCAGAGGGAAGAAGAATATAAGAAAATGCTGCTATTGTTGGTAGGTCTTGATGCAGAAAAATCATTCAATTGTCAGCTGAGATTTTATGAATAGGGCAATGGTAGCATGTGCATTCCCATGATAGAATAATATGGTTAAAAAGAGGATATATGAAGTATTAGATGCAAGAATTAAGGTGGAAGGATTTCTCTCAGACTAGCTTTGTTTGACCAGAGGAACCAGACAGGGATGTTCTCCTTCCCCTTTGTTACTTGCTTTATATTTAGAACTATTATCAATGAAAATAAGTGACACAAATTCAATTATATAGATGGTATGCAAACAAGAAAAATTATATTTTTTAGACAGCTTTATTGAACCACTTTTAATGTATAAATTCAATCAACCAACAATACTGATGTAACCATACATCTCAATGTTCAAAGAGAAGCTTAACATTTAAACATGTAATAAATACAAATAAATCTATCCAGTCAAAAAAGACTAAGCATATAAAAAGATACACCTGAATTCATTAAAGCAAGTACAGTCCAGATGTAAATGTAAAATGCTACTGGGTTGCTACCATAGCTGTTTAAATGATTGATTTGTCCCCTAGTGAGGTCTTCTATTGTTTAAATATGATAGCTGACATTGTAGTAATTATAAACAAGAGCCATTTACTTTCCTGTGAGGATAGGTCTGAGTTCCCTAACAGACAGAGCTTGGTATTAGTTAATGGAGGAATCATTTTCCTAACAGCAAACAGGCTTCTTCATAAGCTCACTTCCAGAGTATGAGCAACTCAGAGCAGTGCCAAAGTAGGTGAGTATTTTTAGCCTTTCGTTCCCCACATCTCTAACATTGCCCATTACTCCAACGTCTAACCTTCCCTGCTGCGGCAGTGCATGATATATATATTTAAATGTGCAAAATGCATCACATAGTCATCACCTGCTTATTTGTCATGGTTACTATGGCTAGCCCTTCCTTAGTCTGAATTGTAGCCCTCATCTGCTCCTCGCACTAAAGATGGTCATTCTTGAAAATAGTATAGTAGTACTATAACTACCTAGTTATTTGTAAAAGATGGACAAGAGATGTGTTCTCAAAGATTGCATGTGGCAATTCCACTTTACAACTTACTCTAAAGAGTGGTCACTCCTAGTCATCCCCTGACTTAACAACATCAACTGCAAGTATTTCCACTTCTGCAGGTTATCATTGTGTAAAGGGTTTTACAGTCTACTTAAGTAAGCAGGCCATTTGCCTTGCTGAAAAAAAACAAACAAATAAAGCCAATAAATAATGTTATCTACTATCCATTCCTCAAAAAGTAATGTATGGCTACATAATATATATATATATATATATATATATATATATATATATATATATATATATATATATATATATATATATATATATATATATATATATATATATATATATATATTGACAGAATAGCCCAAACTCTTTCCCAAACTGGATATGCACATTTAACTAATCTAGACTGGTAAAGAAGAAAAAGCATCTTTGTCTCATGGCTCCCAGGGTCCCACACTTTCCTGCACCCATCAGTAGAGAGCTTCTTATTCTGTATAAAAAGTCTGAGTTCTAAAACTGCCATGGTCAGAATCTGGCCTGAATAAAGTGTTGTATCAGTGACCTGGCCATATCTACTAAGTTCCGGGCAACCTTGACCACCAAAGTGCTTACTAGACATAAGATTTCTTCTTGATATTCTCAGGAATTTTGCATCCAAGATACAGTTAAAAATCAGCTTCTGGAGCTTAGAGATAAGGACATGTTTAGCCGGTGCAGGTAAGAAACTATATAAAATGATGAATTTGGGCAACAGATATGTCTTAACTGCTGCAATTGTTCTGGCAGGGGAAGCTTGATCGTTGATCAATAGTTGATTTTTTTTCCCTGAAGTGGCTAAGAAAGGAATGAAGGATGCACGTAAGTATATAAAGAAAGTTGTGCAAGATCCAAATACCAAGGTAAGTGTGCGACGTTACACAGGTATTCTGTATCAGTCTACAGCTTCCCACTTTTGTAAACAGGAAATATTAAGAGGAAATAAAACACTCTTTTCTCAGTTCAGAGCTACACCAGAAAGTTCTTGGAACTGCTAGACAATGGTTAAGATCTGGGTTACATGCTGGTGTGGATTAGTCACCCAAAGGACGCAATCATCCACACACAATCTGTGGACTAAACCCCTTAACCTGGCTGCCCAGTAGGACCAGTGTTGCTTAATATATAAAAAATAATATCTTTGATGCTAAGATAAGCAGAGTGGGTAACAGCAGGCAGCCCTACCTGGTCCCACGATGTAGAGGAAATGGTTGGGAATGCATGTTGCTTGTTACTACTTGGGTCAGAGGATGGTTATAAAGTAGATGACACCATTAAATAAATTCACTCTTTATGTCAAACACACTTCAGCCTTATCATATAAAGCTCTATCTGACTGTAGCAAATGCCTTACTGAAGTCAATGCTGCTGTGTCTTTCGGCTTATCCCGGTTAGGGGTCGCCACAGCGGAACTCCGGTCTGCTAATGTTTGGTAGTGGATTTTTACATGCCGAGTTACCAGCCCTGACGCGCAACCTTCAACGAAGGCACGCCCAATCACGCATGCCTCCACACAGAAGACGCTCTAGCTGAGAATCGAACGCGACAACGTCTTGCTGTGAGGCGACAATGCTACCGCAGCACCACTACAAAGCACAAATATGGGTTGAAGGGTGAGTTTCCTGTGTTGCTGTAGATTGTAGAATAGATGAAGCAGTCCTGGGATGCCCTGTCAGAAGGACAAAAACCTCTCTTATTTGGCTCTCATTATCCACAGTATTGGGGGATATTCTTGCCACCAGCACTTTGGCCAGGACTTTTGTCTTGACTGGCATAAGGAAAATTGGCCTGTAATTCTGGAGATCCATAGAGTCTTTTCCCTACTTGTAGAATGTGACTATACTACCTGTTCTAGCCTGACAGGGTAGTAGGCCTATCTCTAGGTTCTCTCTGCATAGTTGAAAAAGAACAGGTGCAAATTCATATTTCAGTTTACAACATAGCTCAATAGTAAGTCCGTTAGGTCTTTCCCTTTCCAGTTTTTAATGCTTGGATGTCCTGTCCCACCACAGCTAGTAGCTGGTCTGATCAGTTTCCTAACCTATTCATCTTTTAATTGTGGCCATGCTATACTATCTCTAAATACTCACCAATCTCACACATCTATATTTGGTTCCTTACTTACAGGTTCTTAAAGAAAGCCCTCAAAATGTTAGAAATGGCTTGGGCAGAGTGTTGTATCATTCTCGTGCTATCCCTCACCACTAAAATGGCGTACACCTGCTTCCTCTTACTTGGTATTGTGGCCAAGAGCTTAATGGAGTGTACGAGATTAGTCCTACAAAAAAGTTTTATGTGCTCCATTTCTTGCTGTTTCCCATACTGGATCATTTTTATTTCTGTTTCTGTTCTAATTTCAGCGTGCAGATTGCAGTCCATGCAGAGAATACCTAGATACTCGCTTGTGGCTTGGTTTAAATGCCCCTCATAGGTGTTAAACAGCTCATTCCTAACTATACCATGTCTTCACTTGAGAAGTTTCAAATATTTTAAAATATCACACTTAGAGATGTCCAGACCATCCCACGCTTTACCTTTTTGCATGCAAACATATGCCACAGTAGTCTTCAAACCAGTCCAAAAGCTCAGTTATTACACTAGTGTGTTTGAGCAGCAAAGAGGCAAACCATAGCTTGAGGGAGGGGCTTGTGTCAGAATGATATGCAATTGACAACTTGTCATGATCGGAACAGACCATGGGTAGGATCTCTGTGGCAGTTATTGCCACAAGCAACTGATGGCTTATTCAAAAATAAGCAAGATGACTGTGGATCCTAAAAGTGAGGCATAAAAGGTGTAGCCAGCCTCTCGGGGATGTTAAACTCTACAAAGGTCTTCCAGAAAGAAGTCTCACATCCATGATGTTATGCTGTTATGTTAGTGTAGTCTTCGCCTAACTCTAGGAATCCTATCTAATTTGCAATCTAGGACTACACTGAAGTCATCCCTACCACTACTGGTAGATGATTGTCACCCATCTCCTGGACTGCACTGAAGAATGGTTGGAAAGAGGCAACGTCATCCTGATCAGATACATAAAAATTCCCCATCACAAATCTCTTTGGACAGTATTCACTTTCAAGACAATCCATCTCCATCCCCTGACTGATTTTCTAGCAGCATTTCTCCATTCCAGTCCATCTCTGAACAGTGTAATCATCCCAACATGACAGCCTCTGTAGTTCTTAAGCTGAGTGACAGCTAGTCTCTTGCAGTAGTACTATATTAAGATTCAGCTTGTATAACTCGTTAAATACACAGGACCCATCAACGGGAGCATTTAGGCCCTTGCCGTTCCATGAGATAATTTGATTTCTCATTGAGAGATGAAGATATTACACCCTGTATTAATGGATATAGAATGTACCAAGGTGAGACTAAAACAAATTAGCTTGTGGTAAGGATCTAACCTTGGGCTATGATGTAAAGCCTGAACAATGCCCAAGTGATCCAAGTAATATCACTCCTAGTTTGTTTCCCTCATCTTTCCCTTATACCCGAGCTTTTCCTGCATAGCAAGCTGACTTGGCTTGTGCATTCTGTAATTGCACACTCCACTATGACAATCATAAGGTTGTATCTGTGGACAAGTCTTTATTTAGGGATTTGGGCCAATAAAGCCAAATATCTTAATAAAGACTTACAAAAGTAAAAAAAGTCAAGAGCATTCAGAAGCCACATAGCTGAAACACAATTATATCCTTCTGGGCTAATTTGCATATTTCCCACGGGCCTCTGTCAAAAGAGGTTTACAGTATGACTGACACACACACACACACACACACACACACACACACACACACACACACACACACACACACACTGTCTCTGATTTGCCAGGGTCTTGTAGATGTGAAGAGGTAATCAGAAACATAAGACACAGATTTCTAGACTTAGTGGCAAAGCATACAAAATAGGGAAAATACCTGAGTCAAATGTTAATACCAAAAATGGAGTATCTCTGCTATTAGACAGAGTGTGAAGAATAGGGTTTGGTTTTGAAAATCTACAAGCAAAATTGTTCATAGTCTGAATGCTACACATCTCTGTGCAACAGATGCCTCTGTATGTTAAAGCAAGGTAAGAAGAGGTACTTCAAATCATCAACAAACCTCTGCTAGCCTGCCAACACAAATGGATAATTTCTATCTTCATTGACAATGACCTGGGCTCAATCAGTGGAGTATGAATAGCACCTGAAAGGCTGAAACCCAGTTACCCTCCCCACAGGGGTAGTATGCAGTTTTGTGTTAGCTAGAAGCCTCCAGTGGAGGTTGGAAACATTTTGAGACATAGGCAAACATCTTCTCCTGTCTGCCTCCTGCACTTTGTCATCATATGCTGGGTGCTAGAGAGGAAAGGGGCATAAACAACCTTGCCATATGATAGCTTGAGTTCCCCACAAAGCCTTCACCCAAAAGGAGAGGAATTAAGTCAGTGGGTAACAATGTACAGTTTCCAGGTCTAAAGTTCAATGGGAGAAGACAAAAAGGATCTACAAATCTCTGTATTAAAGGTCCAAAATCTTTAGAGTAGCATTAAGTTACTTCTCAAAGATGTCCATCTATCATGGAAGCAGGTAGCATTGTAGATAGAACAAAAGTCCCATTACAAATGGAGGACACGTTTAACAAATTCTTCTGTAGAACAGTGAATAACCTTCTGCAGGTACCTTCCCAGAAACTACTTCAGTGTTTAGTCTTGAGAAATCCTACCACACATTAAAAATCCATCAACAAAATCAAGGTCAGAAAACTTCAAAGGAAAAATATATTGTTGCCATCTGTTGAGATCTCTCCTCTTTAATTGTACTTGCAGACATTTATTTAAATCACTCTACTCATTTTAAATATTGATAACACATTACAGTTTTATAATACATCAAACAACATATGCAGATAGTTTTAAATAAAATCAATTACCACCAGAAAAAGATATAAAGACATAAATAGAAAGGAACTTATTTTTTCTTAGGTCCTCCAATCTGGATGGTCAAATGCTTCACTGACACATATATTCCTCATCCAACTTGTCCAACCTGGAAAACGATGCTGCACTACTTCCAGGTTTGTATGATCCACAGATGTTTACATGAATCAGACAACTAATAAATAATATCATTACGATGTTTCCGCCAGAGACCTTCTATTGAAACACAGCCTACAGATGTTGTCACATATATACCCAACAAAAAGACAGAAGTGTCATTTATAGCATCTGAAACCGCAAAATAAAATGTGCTACTTTTAATCTCTCATACTTGTTTATCACTAGCTACCTTTAAAAACTGTCTTAAAACCGTATATCACATGAACACAAACTGCACAAATTTTAAAATCAAATAACATGGATATGCAAATAACTAATAGATAAGAAAAGCAACTTATGGTCGAGGAATACATCTCAGACCAATTTCCATTCATGATATATAGTAGTAGAATGTTTTTCTAGTCAGCACATTTTGAAAGCGGATATACTTTAAGGAATTATATCATATAACCTGAACTATATTATGCATTGCAGAATGCAGAGTTTCTCCCCATGTATTTGATGAGAAAAGGATGCATGTTTAGTTAGACCAACATGGTCAACAAAATGTAGTGATTAAATTAAATTAATATTATTCTCTAAGGTGGAGAAACAGGTCATGTTTTACCAGAAGGACTGAAAAATGAAAAAAAAATAAAAACTATTGCGGGTGGAATTAAAAGAATCATATGAAACTGAATGTCCACAAAGAACAAGTTTTGTTAGTAATACACAGATGTTCTCCTTCTCTGTCACATATGCACACACGCAAACACAGATATTTTATATCTGTATATCTATACCTATCAGTACATACACACACACACACATACACACACACACACGTATATATATATATATATATATATATATATATATATATATATATATACACACACACACACACATATACTTACACTTGTCCATGCATATGTGTATGCACACATAGAATACATATTGAGTATGTCTGTGGTTTTCAGTGTATGCATACATAAAAGGACACCGACAGACCCACTGACACATGTAGACATAAATATTACTATGCATATGTGTGTGTGTGTGTGTGTGTGTGTATGTATATATATATATATATATATATATATATATATATATATATATATATATATATAATGTATTATATTCTTTAAATAGTTTATAGATGATTGGACAACATTTAAATCTATCCACCTTTTCAGATCATTTTACTGGAATACATAGCAGCTGTAAAGCCCTTTCTTCTTATTTGCATCTGTAAAAGAGACAACACTGTCCCACAGGGATAACCCAAGAATCAGAATGCAAGTAAATCATTTGGTCATAGTATTTTGGCAATGACCATCTCTGTTCAAGGACATGCATGATGAGACAGTATGGAGAGGCTCAATTTCATTCAGACTGCTAGCTCATAAGACATCTGTCAGGATCCATGATGCTGAAAAGAGTGAGGACGTAGGGGGACTGCACAAACAAATATTCTATACCAGACAGTAGTAGTCTATGTATTATGCAAACCGCTGCACAGACTGCCAATGCATATTTTAATATTAAAGTCCTGATTATTGCTTCTCCCTGTACATACTACATTACGTCTAAATCCTGATCATACTAAACACACTTTAAAAGTGAAATCCTGATGTCTAATCTTCTAGTGTTACTTCCCCCACTTCTAGATACTGGAAGACCCCAGCCTTCCAGTGTCAGTACCTGTAATAAACCACCCTCCACACAGTGAAATATGTTAAAAAATTCTGTCGCATTTCTTGCCACTTCCTGCATTCTGCACTCAGAACTGTAACACTGAGGATATCAAATCTGCAAGTTAATGTCTGAAATAAAGAAACATGTCTCTTCCTTCACCATAAATCTGGTTTGATATAGCTTGAGAAAACTTACATCCTCCTTTTGTAATATTTACCCACACCCATATGCACCCAATGACATTGAGGGGAGGCATTTCTGCTAGAGTACAGTTAGCACTCTTTCACAACAAAGAAATGTCCACAACAAGCCTACTCTAGTTATCAAAAAATTTAATTCAACTTCCACTTGCCAAAAACTGGATGTGAGGTACTATGAAAAACCCAATTAACCCGCAAAACAAACATACACACTTGAAACAGCCGACATTTGGCTTATTATATTACTGTTTTACTGTTGATTTACAATCTATTCTGCATACTTATTTGTTATCATACTTCTGTATTTAACCTGACTCAACATATAAATAATGTCCAGGTGGACACAATATGAACACTCTTGAGTACAAAAAACTTAGATGGCAGTTGTTGAATGCCACAATGCCCCTGGTCTCATCAAGACTGTTTCACTAAAGAGTGCTCTATATATGAGAGTAGCTAAATTATGAAAAGCATGCTATTTTTGAATATCTATATATGTATTCGTACATGTATATTTATTTGTATTGGTACACATATATTAGTTATAGGCAAGGAATGGACATGTTTGATATAGCTATTCTACATCCGTTTTTATATTTTTTTACTTATACAGGATGTACCTATGATCAGGTTGTTTGTTATGGAATTTTTAACATCTTTTTGATGAGTTTTTAGTGAAGGTACTTAGTTGTATTAATTTTATCTACCTGTTTATTCATGACTTATTTATGTTCAGGTCGTTTATTAACAAATTGTTTACATTTTTTGAGGAGTGTTTTTGGTGAATACATTTATACTCTCATACATTTGGCAATTAATACACATACAAAGTTTATGATGGAACAAAATTGTTCTATTTATATTTTAATTTACTAAATTATTACTTTCCATTTTTGTTTTTGCACTTTGAACTGGATGTAATACAAGACTGTTTCCTTTGTAGATATACTAGGTTCTGAAGAGGTCTATGTTGAACTGCACATGACAAAAGCACTTAACCTAGTGTCCTTTCATTCTATTTCATTTGACATTCTGGATGTAGTGAACATCAAGTTTAGTTTTATTAAATATTGACAAATGGAGAACACATTTGGAATTCTTTCAGACATACCACTACACCTCATTTTGGTTTACTGTTTTTTTCATAGGAAGTGACTTGCGCCTGGTAAATAAGGCATCCTCTGACCCAATACTGATGGATTTACTACACATCAGCAAGTCAAATGGCAACAGAAATACTCTGTCCACATATCTAAACCTCTTCTGCAATATCAAAAGAATGGTTTGGATGGACAGATGTATCTCATAGAGGATACCACTGCTCTGGAACACATTTTCCATCCATGTAAAACAGAGCACATCCCTATCCATATTCACATACAACTTGGATCTAAGAATGGATAATAGACAATTTAACCCTGGACTGTCCCTGTACTGCTAATGGATAGAGCAGCTCCTAAATGCTTTATCCCACACATGGGTCCTCTCAAATTATCTATGATATGATCCCTGTTATTCTCACTAGGGCTAATATATAATTATCAACCATGGGATGTGTAGGGCAAACCTCATACCAAATGGGATAGGTTAATTCAAGTACCGCAATGGAAACTGGCTTGGCTTAAAATGGCCTGCAAGGGTAGTTAGCCCAGAACTTACCTATGATCCTATAACCACTTCCTCAAACACTTCATGAATGTAACTATTGCAGAGTTTTAAACCATGGTCCTTTTATAATAATCTAAAAGGATATTATGCAATTCCTATGCAAAATTACCCTCCATAGGAGACTGCTAAGAAGTCTAACCCAACAGCTGTAAATCCTAACCACTAAATTTCCTGGACCTCCCCTAGTAACTGACAAGGACACTACATTTCCATGAAGTCCAATTCAACAAAGGCCATTCAGTCCAGATCAACAGACAGACTGAGCATTCAAAGAATGTCTTTGCATATGAGGAAAAAAGCTTCACGCGATCACAGATATGGGGGCTGCACCCCATGCATCCACCCACTATACAAGCTACATTTAATAAGGACACTAGCATAGGGGTAGAGTATATGCCTATGGTGCTGCTGAACCAGAATCATTTAATCTACAAAGCCAGATGGTCAGTGGGAGTTAAGCCTTGAATGGCCAACAGACAGCTTGCCTGTCTCATGGGAGGGACAAAGCAATCACTTGCTGTTGATGACTATGGAGACTGACAGTATGTCTCCGCTTATACCAGGATGCAGGAAGCTGTTCTAGCATTGTGTGCCTTAATTCCAAGGAGTTAAGGCACATAGGATAAAAATCTCTTTGGACAGCCAGGATGATGCTGCAGTTGAAAGTACTCATCTCTTCTCTGCCCAACCATCATCATGGAAACTGCTCTCCAGAGGCCATTTCAAGGATGGCTGGCAGCCCTGGTCCAGGAGTAAAGCTGGTTAAGGCAGGCAGTCTGAAATTAAGCAGCACTGGGATTTGGCAGATGTCTGTTGTAAGCATAAATATATTTTCATCTCAGTTTAATTTTTCATGCCTGCTTCAGTGACAATCATACTCCCCTCCTTCTGCTTGCACCATTGCAGCCCATTCTTTCTCCCAGAAACTGAGAGCCTTGTGGCTCATTCAGTCCTCCTGGAAGAGATGGACAAGCAGCAGAGAGCAGAGTTGTTGCAGATCCAAGGATAAAGAGTTTTTCCTAAGGCCCTAACCCTATAGCACATGCCCAGTAATGCATCCAGTCTTTGTCATGCAATGGGCATCAGCAAGGATATGGCATTCACTTCTGTGAATGATGTAACTTATAAAGTCAGCCCTGCTCCTCTGGAGGCCACAGCTTCTGTAGGGACTCTGGTCTTCACTGAGGTTCACTCTTTCACTCTTAGGAATGTAAATCCGAGGCATGCACTCTCATGCCTTCCTCCTGAAGAAAGATGAGCCAGCAAAGGCACATCACTCCTCTTCATCCTCCAGCTACACTAGATAAACAAGCTGCTAGACAAACCATATCACATTACTTTAGCTATCAAATGTTGATACCACTGCTTAGTGATATTATTACATTCATATGATATGAGATATGCACCACTGCCACTTCTTAGAACTTATTACAATTTAAATCTTTCTGTGATGCCTCCTGTTTATTCAACTTTAATGAATTTCAGTATTTTTACACATATTTCTTTAGACGTTTAAACTGTGTTGTTTTAATTAAATACATTTTTAAATAAAACATAAATTTCATATGCATTCATCATTATTAGTAAACCTAGAAGTCCTTAGGCCTTGTCTTCTAACAATATTCTTCTAGAAATATTGAAAAATCAAGTTCTGCATCGCTATGTCCATCTTTTCTGTTTGAAACGCTTGTTCACTTCGTCAGTTGATGATGTCCTCCTCTTTACTCCCTTGCTGTACATCATTGGTCTCATCTGATATTCTTTTATCGGCAAAGGGAGTACCGGAAAATTTTGTATATGGTTGGATAGCAAAACATTCCCTGATGTCTTCTTTCAAACATCCCCATGGGAACAACCTCTTACACAGAGATAGTATGCACCCACCTCACATATACAAGAATATTGTTGGAGGACAAGGCCAAAGGACTTCTAGGCTTACTAATAATGATGATGAGTGCATACAAGAGTTGTGCAAGTTAGTAAATGATCTTAAAGCGAGAGGATATAAGGAGAAGGAATATAATCTTTCCATAGAAGGGGTGAAGATAGACAGGAGAGGGAAGGGCAGACCTCATTTTAGGAAACATCAACTAGATGAGGTACAGGCGAATGATATATTAAATAATGATTCAAGTACATGTAGAATAG
Organism: Protopterus annectens; assembly: GCF_019279795.1. Lineage (NCBI taxonomy): Eukaryota > Metazoa > Chordata > Ceratodontiformes > Protopteridae > Protopterus > Protopterus annectens. The sequence goes on along the minus strand of NC_056729.1, from coordinate 94,443,722 downwards.
TTATTCCTTTTACTAGGAATAATGCAGATATACGGAATGTAGTTCATAAGCACTACATTAGGCGTATACTAATGGCTGATGAAGGATTTAAAGATATTCTGGGTGATAGACCAAAATTTGCATACAGGAATACAAAATCCCTTAAAGGTCTGCTATGCTATGAGAAAACAACACAGAGGAATGTTAAAGTAACATCTGAGAGGGTAGGTACATTTGGCTGCAGAAGGTGCAATTTTTGTAGTTACATAGGTAATACTAATGAATTTATTCATCCTACTACAGGGATATCTTATCAGTTTTCCAAATATGCTGATTGTAGGACTAGAGACCTAGTCTATTTAGCATCATGCAGCAAGTTCCCAGCATTTTATGTTGGGAAAACCAATAGGACCCTCAAAGAACATGTCCGTGAACATATTTATGCCATCAATAAAGAAGACACTAATAATGCCCTTGTGACATATGTTTGTGACAGAGGGACTACACACAAGTTTATCTTTATGGCATTAGAACTAGCATATAGGAGTCCTAGACTAGGAAATATTAAAAAAGTTACTGACAAAATAGAAACAAAGTGGATTCTTAGACTTCAAGCCAATAAGGGTTTTGGTTTGAATTACAGGATTTCTCTCAAACCATTCCTAATAGATAAGCCGCTCAATAAATAAAATCATAGATTTTATTTTTTAATTGACCTTTTCATGCATATATTATTTTGATGTTGTTTTGGTATGATACTTTGTTTTACTAAATATGTAAATTTTTATACATGTTCTTAATTAGGGAAGTGACATGATTGGTTGATTTGAAGAGATGTGGAGTGCTTAAATTGTTTTGTACTAGGTTTTATTTATGAAGTCTGAAGAAGGATTGTTTTAGACGTGAAAGTGTTAACTCTATCTACTTTATCTCTGCCATGTTTGTGCCTTCCTTAGATTTACTTGGTGCATATCTTTCAAACATTCCCTACCTATAGCAGTGCTCCATCCTCACCTAAATCCATATGTAATGATGCTGGAGACTATCCTGGTTCCTCATATCAACAGTCCTACTAGTGTAATGACACCATAGCTAACAATGGCTCCTGATTTTCCCGTCATATTTCCACCTTGACTCTCACAGTTTTTTTGATTTTCTAGCAAATCACACAGTATTACAGTCAGCCATTACTATCAGGCATTACAGTTTCACAGTTCTTGCTCTTCAGAAAATGCAAAACCTTTGGTATAGTAACTTTCTGTGTGAATTAGAACAATTGTCCATGATTTTTGACCTTTGACTTGGATTTTAGGGGTTTTGTCCTTCATTCTTCAGCAAAGTTGGTCAGAGGTATGACTGACAATTCACCCCACTAGTGGTACTAAAATAAAGAAAACTATCTTCTGCAAACTGGAAGCACTTTACTTTCATAAAACAACATGAAAATCTACGTTGCCATTATAATAACATTGGGACTGCCCAATCCATCATTTTCAAGTTTCTGAAATAAATGGAAGAATACTTTGTGAGCTATAAGGCTAGTTTTATTCTTTAAAAATAAAATTACATATCTATTATCTGCACCCTTGCCAAACCCAAATTCCTGTAGAATTATACCAATGTGTTTAACCCTTCAGGATCACTAATCCCCCTTAATGACACTGGTGGGTGTCCAGTTCACTAGTATTAGGGTATGAAAAAAGGAAATGGGCCTCATTTCCCCTTCCATCTCAGACATTCTACCTGAATGTCTCACTGAATCCTCACACTAGCCCTGCTTATCATCTACAGCTGCTACAACTGCCAGACCATCTTCTTTTGGGAACAGAAAAATCTTTTTCCTCAGAAAATGAGCAAGAACTAAGGGAAGTATTCATAAAACAGATCTAAGGCATTTCTGATTCAACATATTTCTAAGTAACATTCAACAAATGGATAGAACATGGCCAATTCTTAATATTTAAAACCCAAAAATCAGTATGCTATCTATAGGACTTCATCTCAAGAACTATGAAATTGTCATTACCCAACTTTCTCTCTTAAAATGATGATTTACACAGTAACTGTAACATTATTCACCATTTAAGACTGAATGAATGTCAGCTCCATTGGTCAATAGACTTGGTTGTAAAAATAAATATGCACTCTTCTTCATCATGACTAATATCTGCCAAAGTTATGACCAATGATTGAATGTTTGCTTATAGCTTTGCCATTTTTCAGTATTTGAGTCAATATTTCCCATGTCATCTATGGGATTCCGTTTCTTTAACTATGACACTGTTACTAAAGTACAGTTTTGTACCTACCATAAATCTAGATGTTCGAGTGTATACCCTGCTGCAGTCATCACACTAGGGTTATCCTGCCATCAGGCGGTCCCGCAGTCGGCCCGAATTCCAAAGTTTTGGTCCGGTGTTGGTTGCTGTCGCTTCTTCCCTGACGTCAGTGTGCCAGGGGTATATGAGAGGCATCGAACGCCATTTTCTTCAGTTTTTCTTGCCCCAGATGTCAGGTGCCCCCCCCAAATGGTGATCAGTAGATAGTACCAATAATAACAAAGTGTAGCATAAACACAAAATCCCTCCAGCTATAAGCAAATACACCACAAAGGTTGTAACAGATTTTTAGGTATAGAAAGGTCTTAGTTAGGTCAGAGGGGATGGAGGGAGGATAACCTGGACTGCAGCACGGTATACACTCGAACATCTACATTTATGGTAGGTACAAAACTGTACTATGTTCATCGTGTTACCCTGCTGCAGTCATCACACTTGGGTAGAATCCCAAAGCTAAGGATGGGAGGTGGAGTTAAACAGGGTTAGAGGAGGCTAGAAGGCCCTGCAAAACTGCAGTGGCGAAGCCAGCTCTAGTCTTAGAGTAAAGTGGTAAGTGGTAATGTTTGGTGAAGGTGTGTACTGAACTCCAAGTTGCAGCTTCCAGAATATCCTTGGTTGACACCCCCCTGAGGAAGGCTGTAGATGTAGCTGCTGCCCTGGTGGAGTGGGGCCTTATGCTAGCAGGAACTGGTTTTCCATGGTGGGTGTAGCAAAAATGTATGCAATGTCCTATCCATTTGGAAATGGTCTGTTTTGAGATAGCCTTTCCTTGTGATGCTGTAGCATAGGATACAAAAAGCTGGTCAGATTTTCTGAAAACCTTAGTTTTATCCAAGTAGTAACGTAGCTGCCTGTGAATGTCCAAGGAATGTAGGAGTCTTTCTCCTTTGTTCTGTGGATTTGGAAAGAAGGTGGGTAAATGGATGGTTTGATTTAGAGCCACACTGGATACCACTTTAGGCATAAAGGAGGGGTTAGTTCGTAGAGAAACTCTGTCTTGATGAAAAATGAGGAAAGGCTCTACTGCCATTAGTGCCTGAAGCTCTGAAACTCTTCTCACTGAAGTAATTGCTAGCAGCAGGGCAGTCTTCCATGATATAAACTTTAAATCAGCTGAGAAAGCTGTCTCAAAAGGAGGTAGCGTAAGTTTTTCCACAACAAAGTTGAGGTCCCAAGCAGGTGTTGGTGCTCTCCTGGAAGGCCTAATGTTTTTGGCCCCTCTGAGAAACTGCCTTAGGAGTGGATGTGAAAATAAGGGAGGATCCGTGTTGTAGTGAGCTGAAATAGCTGAGGCGTGGATTTTAATAGATGAAAAGGAAAGCCCTTTGTGTAACATCTCAGTTAAATATTGCAGAATCTGAGGTATGTCTGGCTGAAGGGTATTTTGGCCTTTAGCTTGGTTCCAGGTGCAAAACCTTTTCCATTTGTCTGAGTAGGCTTTCCTGATGCTGGGCCTCCTGGCCTCCAGAATAACATCCATAACAGCTTGTGAGAGAGGAGCTGGCTGGTTGCTTAGGTGATTTGTCATGCAGCCAAGTTTAAGGTTTTGAGCTGGCTGTGTAGAATCTGATTGTCTTGCTGTGTGAGCAGGTGGGTAATTTGTGGTAGAATCCATGGTGGGCCCTGTGCCATATTCCTTAATAGTGGGTACCAGTGCTGGCGTGGCCAGTCTGGGGCAATGAGTATCATTCGGGGTCTCCCCATCCTGACTTTCAGAAGCACCTTTGTGAGAAGGGGTAATGGAGCAAAGGCATATACTGTCAGCATTTTCCAACTGAATGAGAGTGCGTCCACTTTCCAAGCTTGATGGTGAAAAGTCCTTGTGCAAAATTTTGTTAGTTGATAGTTTTGGGGGCTGGCAAACAGGTCTATGTCTGGGAGCCCCCATTTTTGAGTTATCATTGCAAATACTTGTGGATCCAGTTTCCACTCGTGGGGATCCATGATATTTCTGCTTAGGTCATCTGCCAATGTGTTCTTTTTTCCTGGCAGGAATTGAGCTTGTAATTGAACTTGGTAAGCCAGTGCTGTGTTCCACAAGGTCATTGCTTGCCTGCATAGAGGGTAGGAGTGTGTACCCCCTTGCTTGTTTATGTACCACACTACTGTGGTGTTGTCTGTCCTTATGATAAGCTGTCCTGGATGTAAGAGGTCCTTGAAGGCTGTCAGAGCATTTTGTACAGCTAGCATTTATTTTTGATTGATGTGCAGATTCCTTTGATCTGCAGTCCATATGCCTTGAATGCACTGTCCTGCCATGTGTGCCCCCCAGGCATAGTCTGATGCATCTGTTGTAGTTTGCCTGGCTGGGGGTAAGGTGAAAGGCTGACCCTTATTGAGGTGACATGCCTGTGACCACCATAGAAACTCCTGTTGAAGGCAGGGAATGAGAGGTATCATTTATTTATTTTATTTATTTATTTATTGTCGTTGGTTTACCAGGATAGTCCATTGGGCCTTAAAGAACCCGTTTTCATTGGAGTCCTGGGGAGAAAAGCTCCAACAGAATGTATTTTCAACATTTGACAGTAACAATTTTTGTACAGAGAATTATTAATAGTTCTATATTCTAAAAAGTAGAACTAGTCACATTCAGGAAAGCAATCATAACAGTTAATACAATAAGAAGAAGCCTTCGAGTAATGAATAAATGTAAAACATTAAAACTGATTAGAGAACAAATTTCATAGCTACAGGTGTCGAGTAGATCTAGTTATGTGGGGTGGGAACAAGAGCATTCCCACCGTGAGGCAAGATGAAGGTGGAGAGACTTTTTGAAGGCAGAGTGGTTAGAAGTGCGGATGAGTGGTGGTAGGGAGTTCCACAGGCGAGCGAGGCTGAAGGAAAGAAGGTTTGTGCCTGGGGGATGAGTTGGTTTGTGTACTTTGAGTAGATTTTGATTATTTGACCTTAGAACTCTGTTAGGTTGGTGCATAGTAAAGGCAGAGGAAAGAGAGGGACAGAGGGAAGGGTTGAGAATGAGCTTGTGGGCTAGAGTTAGTTGAGTGTAAGTTAGTTGATTGGGAAGTTCTAGCCATTTTAGGTTATGGAGAGAGAGACAGTGGTGGGTGGAGGACTTTTGGCTGGTGGCAAATTTTGCAATTTTGTTATAGCAGGAAGTAAGTTGTTTTTTTAACAAGGACTGAAGATTAGTTAGTAGTGGGGCACCATATAGCAGGGATGGGATTAGGAAGGAGGTAGAGAGAGTGATTTTAGTTGCAGATGTGAGGTAGGCATTCTGTCTGTAAAGCATGCCAAGTTTTTGGTGTGTTTTTTTGATGTTAATTTGCAGGTGGGAGTTAAATTTGAGTAGGTTATCGATTTGGACCCCAAGTAGTTTGGTTTCTGACACAATTTCAAGAGGTGAGTTGTGTTGTGTAGTAATTGAGAAAGTACCAATGTCAGGAGGGATGACTTTAGAAGGGGTAAATAACATTAGTTTGGTCTTGGCAGCATTGCGAGCTAGATGATTACAAAGCATCCATTGTTCTGTGGAAGAGAAAGCATCTTGAGTAAGTTTTTGTAGTGTAGAGATAGAAGAGGCGGAACAGATAATAGTTGAATCATCTGCATATTGGATGATGCTAGAGAAAGGGATTGATTTGTGGAAGTCATTTATAAAGATATTGAAGAGAAGAGGACCCAGTATGGAGCCTTGGGGAACTCCTGTAGGGGTACTAAGGAAAGAAGAGGTAGCTTTTTTCCACTTTACAGCTTGACTTCTATTAGATAGGTAGCTAGAGAACCAGTTTAAAGAGGAGGAAGATAGGTGAAGATTAGAAAGTTTGTTTAAGAGCAGGCTGTGTGAGATGGTATCGAAGGCTTTGGACAGGTCAAGAAGTAAGGTGGAAACAATTTGTCCAGAGTCACGGGCTTTATTTACAACCTCAAGGAAAGAGAGGAGGGCTGTCATGGTGCTATGATTGGGTCTGAAACCATGTTGTGTGGGAGTTATAAGATGGTTGTCTAGGAGGTGGGGAAGGAGCTGAACTTGGACACATTTTTCTAAGAGTTTAGAGATGGGGGACAGGATGGCTATTGGGCGGAAATTAGTAATGTTATTATTGTTACCACCTTTATGTAGAGGTATAATAAAGGCTTGTTTCCAGATTTGGGGAACTGTGTGTTCTAGTAGAGAGCGGTTAATTAAAATGCTAATGGGATAGGCAAGAGTTTCAGCAGCTATACTGAGAAAGTATAGCTGTGGCTGTGTTGAGTCCATACGCTTTTTAGGTACCACTATAATTTCCTCATATGCAGTTTTGCAAATGGTATTCGTAGTATGCAAGATGCCATGTAGCCCAAGGCCTGCAGAATTTTTCTTGCAGGGAGTTGGATCTTTGTTGCCATTGTTCTGAAGTATTGAGTTAATTGTAGTTGTTTGTCTGGCGTCAGATAAGCCATCTGGGCCGTTGTATTCAAGCTGGCACCCAGGAATGTCATATTTTGTGAGGGCACTAGTTTTGATTTCTTTTCGTTTACTGTGCACCCTAGGCAACTTAGAAGATGTTTTACAAAAGCCAGGTGTTGTAAGAGAATGTCCTTGCTGTCTGCTTGGATGAGGCAGTCGTCCAGGTATGGGTATATTTGAATTCCTCTTTGTCTGCAGTATGCAATTACTGGTGCCAGGCATTTTGTGAAGACCCTGGGCACAGTAGATAAGCCAAAGGGCAGTGCAGAGAATTGGTAATGGGTTGAACCTGCAATGAAATGGAGGTATCTTCTGCAATTTTGTCTGATAGGGACATGCAGGTATGCCTTCTTGAGGTCCAACGTTACTAGCCAAGCTTTCTTGCCCAACATGGGAAGAAGCTGCTGTAGTGTTAGCATCTTGAATTTGGGTACTTGCAAGAAGGTGTTTAAAATTGAAAGGTCCAGAATGGGTTTCCAAGCTTTGTCCTTTCTGGGGACTAGAAAGAGCCTTGAGTAAAATCCTTGGCCTTGCTCCTGTGTAGGTACCAGTTGAATGGCTCTCATGTCCATGAGAGCTGTAATTTGTTTTTGTGCCTCTGCCGATTGATTTTGTGGCAGGTTTGGCATTCCTTTTATCCTTGGCAAGGTGTGGAAATGGAATCTGTATCCTTGTGAGATAATGTCTAGGACCCATTTGTCCTTTGTGACGATGCACCAGTTGTCTGCAAAAAGTGCTAATTTTCCTCCCAAGGGAGCTGCCAAGAGAGTTTTGCTTGGCAGTTTGAGGTTTAAGTCATTGTGTTTGCCTTCTAGTAGTTTGTGACCTGTCTTCTCCTCCCTTCTGTGTTGCAGTGCCCCATTGGCGAGGTTTGTAAGGGATTTGTGCTTGTCCTCTGTCCCTTGGGCGCCTGTATTTACCCCTCTGTGGTCTGTCAGAAGCTGGAAAGGACCAATTTTTTGTTGGGCAATTTCTGCTGAAACGTGGGGGCTGTACCTGTAAGAAATCTTTGACCTTATGCATAGATTTTGCCTTATCCTCCATTTTCTTTAAAACCTTCTCTGCTTTAACCCCAAATAAGACATCCTGCTGTAAGGGTGCATCTAGTAACTTTGCTTTAACATGATCAGGCAGAGATTGTTCCTATACCCAAGCATGCCTACGTATAACCGACCCAGTAACAGCTGCTCTAGAGGAAGCTTCCAAGGCATCAAAACCACATTGTAAAGTATGTTTGCCCACCTGTTCAGCTGCATGCAACAGGTCCTGCATTTCCTTGAATTCAGACTGTTGAGGGTGCGTGCCCATCTTTTGTTTTATTTGAGACATTAGGAATTGCTGGTATTTAAGCATGTGAAACTGACAATTTAGTGCTCTCATAGCTAGAGTAGCTGAGGTGTAAACCTTCTTCCCCCACCTATCTAGTGCTCTGGAGTCCCTTTCAGAGGGTACAGGATTTTTAGCCATAGAAGCCTTAGCCCTTTGGGACCCTGGGAGATTGTCTCTGGATCAGCAACAGGGCTTTTGTATAGGAATTTGTGTGAGTCAGGCACTCTATAGTATCTATCTGGTTTGGCTGGAGCAGGAGGCAGAGAATCTGAATTTAGACTAGATTCTAAGAAAACATCATCCACAATGTCTAAAACTGGGGGGATAGCAAGTGGTCTGTGCTGGGGGAGTAAAAGAAACTCTCGGAGCCTTTTCTTTGAGTCGGAGTAGTCCTGACCTTCCCAGTGGAAATGTTCCCTCATGGTATGTATGGTTTCCCCAAAGGAATAATCTTCACGGGGAGAAGCTGAGGGAATGGAGTCTTCAGCATCAGAATCTTCATAAGGGGGAAAGGAGTAATCCTGTTCCTCAGAGGAGCCTGAGGAAACAGACACTTGATCAGAGGAGGCATAATCCTCCTCTTGTCTAGGCCTTTTGTCGGGGGGGGGTTGGGAACCCCTGATCAAAGAAATTAAATCTTCAGCCATTTTAAGCATCTGTTTCTTAGGCATAGGGCCTTGACCTGGAGACTGAAGTGTAGTCTTTTTTGGTTTTAGAGGAGTCTTAAGCTTAGCATAAGATTTTATGGTGAGAGTAGTCGGTCTGAAGACACCTTCAGAAACCGAAGGTGTTTCTACAGCACTGGCTTCTCCTACTGCAATGTCGGTAGGGCCTAAAGAAAATGGCTGCATCGGCCTAGAACTCTCTGCTGGAGAATCCGAAGCGGTCTGGGGATCCAATTCAGCAGTAGCCAGGGGCTGCATAAGCGCCTCACTGAAAACCGGAGAACCGGCGACAGGCCCAGCCGAGGGCTCGGAGTCTGGCTTGGATCTAGGCTGCCTTTCTTTATCTTTGCGTTTTTTATGCACGCCGGTAGTCGGTTGCTCCGACGGCATAGTGTAATTAAATTTCCTACCGAAGTAGTAACGTGCGAAATCAAAGCGTCACTTTATAGTTCGCTTATTGAACCTAGCATAAAACCGACAACCAGTGACGTCGTGGTCTGGGCCTAGGCATGGTATACAAAAAGAATGAAAATCCTTATGAGGTATTTGCTTCCCACAAGAAATGCAATTGTTAACTTTTTCTGACATCGGACTGAGGCAAGAAAAGGTTCCCCAACGGGGTACTTAGCTTTGAAGACTTCGGACTGAAACTCGATTCGAAAATCTCAGGTGTCGGCCGACTGGCACTTGTGAACTGCTTCTGCTTCGGGCACCGCACGGCAAGAAAGACTGAAGAAAATGGCATCGGATGCCTCTCATATACCCCTGGTGCACTGATGTTAGGGAAGAAGCGACAGCAACTGACGCCGGACCAAGACTTTGGAATTCGGGCCGACTGCGGGACCGCCTGACGGCAGGATAACCCTAGTGTGATGACTGCAGCAGGGTAACACGATTAACATCTATTCTTTCTCAAATTGTGATTCCATAAGCATTAAAGAAATCCGTTTTCAGACACAACAGTGCAAAGACAGTATCTTAGTTCATCAGAGGATGCTGTCAAATTATGGTTCTTAATTAATGATAATTTCTAAAGTTAGGACCCTGAAGTTAATCTGGTGATTATTCAGGTATATCTTTGCCAGTTTTTTAAATTTTTGCCCCAGTTTTCTTATTCTACTTACAGAGTCTCACTTTGTGAAGTATGGATTGGATGTCATTCCATAATAATGTCCAAACCACAACTCCATATTGGATGCCATTCCATAACAATGTCCAAACCACAACTGCATATTGGATGCCATTCCATAATAATGTCCAAACCACAACTCCATATTGGATGGCATTCCATAATAATGTCCAAACCACAACTCCATTTCTGTTCTACAAAACCATTTTGACAAGCTTTTCAAGAAGGCTGATGGGATGGGTATGTTAAGCAATGGAGGAAAAATATTGAAAATCATCAGGTGTAGCAACCATCATTTTATTTGGAAATGTAATCTCTGCAACTTATTTAACTGGAAATTTAAGGCATAGCAATTTCTTCAGACACCATCTTGAAATAACTGTCTAGGCTAAAACTTTTTTACCCTAACCAGAAAGAACACAAGCAGAGTGATAAATTACCTTTGCAGGAGGTCAAAAAATTGCAGCAAAGCTTTTAAAACCAAAAGGCTTAGGAGTCTGCCTTAATAATTTGTTAAGGGTGGCTTTGTAAATTTTTCACTTACTTCACTGTAAACTTAAAAAAATAAAGACACAATTTCAGACTACCTCATGAATTTAACAAGTCTTATTTTTTAAATCAAGAACAGTAAGAGTTATATTTGTTGTGAAAGATTACCATTGAAGGAAGGCATTCACGTTCTTAACTATCACTGTTCATGACATATGGCTGTAAAAATATTACACTGAAAATATGTAGTGACAGTATTAAATAGCACCAAATGTATGCACTTATTTTTCATAAGAGACACTTAATCTCATAGCTGTCAGTTTTCCATATTTTGACCCAAAGCTTACCAACACACCAGCTTCTTCCAACTTCCTCAGCCATATAATAAGCATTTCACTCATTTTGCATGAGGGGGACTGCAAGGCTTCACTTCATACCATTGGTATGTTGGTGATATAGGGCTGTGCTTCTCAACATCACAACTAAGAAACTGCATAATTTAATTTACTTCAGATATTATTTAATGAAAAGAAGGTTGTTACCCATGCATGCTGCTAATTTAGAGGCATATGAAATTATTTTCTGACTTGTAAACAATGTAGTCATTTTGGGTGTTCTGTACCTGTGGGATGTGATGTGATATGTGTGTGTGTGTGTGTGTGTGTGTGTGTGTATGTGTTTTTCAGTGCAGTACTAATATTTATAATCTAACTGTGACATAAATTCTGACCTATGACAGCAAGCAGTGGAGTCTTATGGGGCTCTCAACTGGGTATTCTAATAGGTTCATAGATTAGTACTAAGCTAACTGCCCTTGTGGGCTATTTTAAGCCTAGCCAGTTACCCCATGTGGGAATTGAACCCTGCACCTTGTGTCTGTAAAGTAAACACCTTAACCATTATGCCAACCTCTCACCCAATATGCAGGATTTTTTTTTCCTCAAGGTAGGAAAGGAGCATTAGATTACTGAGTATACATAGAACCTATCAGCCCAAGGGCCTAAGTAAGCCTAGCCAACAAGGTTCCCTGGCTTATGCCACCCAAGAAAGTTAATTTCCGATGCCTCTGTTGAGCAGAGCCACAGAAGTGATCCCCGGGGTGTATTTCCTATTTCCCATCCACTAATCAAGATTTTTCTTGAAGAGTGCTAATGAGAAACTTTGCTTGACATAGATGGGTAGCTTGTTCCAGTATGTCCTGTTTATTGTGGGGACAAGGTTTAGGTCTCTAGAGCATGTAGCTCAGAGGGTATTGGGATTTCTTTAGGTGTAGCATGTCCAACAGCTCTGGGTTTAACATAGCTTTATATGTTAGGCAGAGATCTCCTCGGAGTAGGCGATATGCTACAGAGTAAAACTGGAGTTGTTTGAGATGGTCAGTGTAGGGCATCTGTTTGAGGCCAGTAATCCTCTTTGTGGGGTACTTCTGTGGCCTTTCCAGCTGCTGCAGATGTCTTGTGAGGTACATTCCAAAAGGGGCGTTGTACTCTATAATGGGTCTAATGAGTGACGAGTAGAGGGGAACAGTGACCTCTTTTTTCCTGGACGAAAACCCTTTTGTGATGAGGTGTGCCACATAGATGGATTTCCTGACTACTGCGGCAATGTGATTATCAAAGGAGAGACTACTGTACACCTGGGTCCCAAGGTCTCTTATCACACATTCGGCATTAAGTAGACTGCCGTTTATATGTTAGTTCATGGGTACAGACTTTTTACCAAAGGGGATGACAATGCACATTTTGGCATTGAGCTTGAGGCCATGCCTCTGACACCAGGCATCTGTCTCAGTGAGGCCCTTCTGTAGGATGTCCACATCATTTGAAGACTCGACTATGGCTCCTAGTTTGCAGTCATCTGCAAACTTCATTGGCCTGAGGCTTTCTGTGTTAGCCTGTACTTCAGAGAAGTAGATACCAAACAGGAGAGGTCCCAGGACTGAACCCTGTGGTACTCCACTTGTTACTGGTTTGAAGTCAGATTTGGAGTCTGCAACTTTTACAGTGTGGGTTCTGTCAGTGTGCCAGTTGGCAACCCATCTTGTGATGAAGGGGATTTATACCTAGTTTAGTGAGTTTAGCTATAATTCCAGAATGGGGGATGGTGTCGAAAGCCTTGGCGAGGTCAAGATAGGCTGTGTGAACCACCTTACCCTCATCTATCGCTTTGGTGACTGCCTCAAAGAAGTCAATCAGGTTCAGAAGGCATGATCTGCCTTTCACAAACCCGAACTGGGTGGGGTCCAGAGTTTGGAGGTTACCAATGTCTTTATTTATGAGTTCCATGATGATACGTTCTATGGCCTTGCAGACCAGGCTTGTCAGGCTAATAGGACGATAGTTCCCAGGATTAGTGGTGGCTCCCCCTTTGTGGAGTGGGATAACTGTTGCTGTGCGCCATTCAGTGGGCACAAAGCCTGATGTGAGACTATGATTGAACATGGTGCTTAGGTGGGGAGCCAGGTCATTCTGAAGTTCGCGTAAAACACAGCCTGTGATTTTGTCTGGCCCCATGCAGCTTTTACCTGCATAGATGTGATTACAGGGACTCTGCATTCTTCCTGTATAGCTATGGGCCCTTTAGGGGGTGAGATGGGGGTAAAGTTAGCACTGAACTTATCTGCCAGGATGTTGGCAATATCAGTTGGTTCTGTAATTTTCGTGCCATTGTGGTGTAACTCAGAGCAGATCTGGGTGTTGCCACTGAGATTCTTGACATAGCTATAGAATGCTTTGTGGTTACCCTTAGAATCAGTGGCGATTCGTTTTTCGTAGCTAGCTTTGGAGGATCTTATAAGGGACCTCAGCTTCATCATACTTAAAAATAAATTGTGTTTTATAAATGTAGGACTGCTACAAGAAGAGTTAGATAAAATATGTATCTGGTATAACAACTATAGTTTATTTCTGAACATCAAGAAATACAACAGAGTACAATTTGGAAAAGATGTTGATTTTCTGACTAGAAAATAGATGGACAACATGTAAGAATACACTACCAGATACGATACTTAGGAACAACCATGGATGATGAACTTGACTTTATCAAAATGTGGCCAGAGTGACCTGGAAGGCTTAAAAAGTTATATGCTTCTTAGAACCATGTCTAGTCAAAACAGTGAAAGATGTTCTTCATTTGATTACTGCTGCAGCAGCCTTACCTATTCAACATCCAGACAGTCAGTCAGCTTCCAAAGCTTTCAGGGCACCTTCCAGATGCCCAAACCATTAGTCAGCTCTAGCTGAGCTGACTGAAAGTCAGATTTGGGTGCAAATTCTTTCACAGCTTTTCTGCCACCAAAGAGATTGCTCCTGTGCATGCTTTTGAGAATCAATGGTCGAATAACAATGTTCTATTACTAGGCAGACAAGTTCCTGGGGGGGGGACTTCCACTTTACTTTTTCCTGAGAGAAATTTTTCTTTTCTTTGAAACTTAAATATTTTTGCTAGGAAAAAGTGTTTTATTGTCTTGTCATGTGACTTGTTGACTTTTAAATAGGAGCATTATTTTTTCTTACAAGGTAAAAAGTTAAAACTTAAATTTCAACTATTTTTCTGAGGAGAAACTGGTGTGATTTTACTTTTGGGGGCTGGAATAAGTGTGTTATAATACTTACCTATTTTACAGACTACTGCTGCAAGGCTTCTCCGGGAATCAGATACCTTCTTTGGCTTAAACATTGAGCAACCTACCAATTTCTTGATTCTACCTTCTTCCAGCCACAAAAAGAAAATAATTATTAAGCAGACACTGCCACCACATCAGGCTAATAATAAGCCTCAGCTGTAGGTGGGTGACTCTGATGTGGCCAAAGCTGGTTCCTTGAACCACTCATCTTTCTCCTTGCATCCTGCTGGTGTAGTCCCTACTGCCACCATGGAACAGGGATTAGACAGCCTCTGCAGCTGTTGAAGAACACTTAGTGGACAAGGGAGAATCATTCTTGTAGGTCTGAGGAGGAGAAACAGGGAATGCCACCCTGTTTAGCTGGAAAGCTGTATTCATCTTTGGACAATCTTTTGCTCCCAAAACTGGACTTAATTCTTCAGCTTTTCCTTTCAAAAAAAGAAGCAAGAACTTAAACATATGTCTTTTCCTATCAGAGTAACCCTGGACAAAAGTAATTTACTGAGCTTAACTTGGGGTTTAGTGCAGGCTGTTGACTCTTCCTATATGGTTGTTTTTAGTATAATAAAAGGGATCATTCATTTGCTGAAGAGAATCAAGACTTTGATTCTCAAAATAACGATGAAACTACAAAATTCTGATTTTGTTTCTGAGGAGTATGGCTTTGGCCAGTACTTTTGAAGGACTCTCTATTCTCTGAAAATATTTCTAGAATGAATCAGTTGTTTTAGTGGAAAAACAGTGATTTTTCCCAGTCCCTCAGGAATTATGAATTGTTATAAATGGAATTTTCAAAACCTACTTCTATTTCTACCATTCTGTCTGTCTTGCAGGATGTCTTTGCACATCCTGCAATCTTCCAGACAGACAGCCTGCTGCCACTGAGAAAGCAGATAGATTTTATCTAGTGCCTCAGTCTTTTAAGTTTTTACGCACTCCAGAACAACCCCAGCAGCTATTGTTTTAGTGAACCCAGCTGCTGCTAAATATATGGTTAATACTAATTCCTCTGCTTCTATTCTTCAACACTCATTTTTAGAATTCTGAATGGTCAAGCTCATATATTAAAATGTATGCTTGTCATTACCAAGAATATGAGAAATATTTTGTCATCTGTTTCCTGTTGTGTGGAGGAATCTGGTTTGTGCAACTTGGTGTCTTCTGTGCCCTGAGTGTATGCCCACTGTTTGAAGTGTGGTTACGATTCTGCTGATACCAGTTCCAGGGCTGCTTCTACTAAAACTGCTATGAAGAGATTTGCCTGGCTGCAACTTCATTCTGAAAAACTTCCTAGAGTATGTCAAAAATGATATATTGAATTCTCCCTTGGATAGAGACCTAGTCTTTGGACCCACTGCTGCAATGGTAATCAAAAAGTTTATTTATTTGTCTTTTTGACTGGGAATGTTTGACTGGGCAGAACCCATTTTCAGCGGAGGCCTGTGGAGGAAAGTTCCATCACAGTGCATTTATACTAACAAGTGAATTTTAGACAGTTCTCAAAAAAACAACAGTTGCATTTCTCAGAAGAAAAAAATAAACAATTACAAGACAGGTATATACATTAAAGTATTTACATCAACAATTATAAGTCTATATAGTTCTGACAGTGTTAAAATCTTGCAGGAAGTAAATAGACTTACACTGCAGAAAAGAAAAAGGTGTAAAGAAGTTTAGTGTTCTTACCTTTCAGTACAGAAAAGTATACAAAGAGTTCAAGAGATACAATGTTGTTGTTTGTCTTTCGGCTTTTTCCTGGTAAGGGGTCACCACAGCGGAACTCCAGTCTGCTAATGATTGGCAGTAGATTTTTACGAAAAGCCGAGGTTCCAGCTCGATGCCCAACCTTCAACGAAGGCATGCCCATTTATGCACGCGTGTCTTTTGAATGCTAACCAACTGCGGGGAGGACATGCAGACTCCACACAGAAGGCACTCCCAAGCCAAGCCGAGAATCGAACAGGAGAACCTCTTGCTGTGAGGTAACAATGCTACCGCCGTACCACCACGGCATTTCAAGAGATACAATAAAGTTATAAAATTATGTAGGAGGGAATATTTTAGCATTGTATAGATTTCATTTCAAGAGATACAATAAAGTTATAAAATTATGCGGGAGGGAATATTTTAGTATTGTATAGATTTCATTTCAAGAGATACAATAAAGTTATAAAATTATGTAGGAGGGAATATTTTAGTATTGTATAGATTTTTAAACAGTTCAAGAAATATAATGAAGTTATAAAATTATGTAGGTGAGGAGTTATTAATATTGTACAGGAAGACAGTAGTAATAGCATTTGAGTTAGAGAGAGGGTATAGGATTAGTTCTATCTAGGCTGCCTGCCCCAGACTAGTGTATCTTGGAGATTTATAACTTAGGTATACAGGGAATGCATCAGAGAGGTAGTGTGGTGGATGGGGCAGTTAGAAAAACAGAAAGACAAAAGACAAGAAGTAGTTTTAAGAGGAGAATAAAGGGGTATATTGATTCAAGTGCAGGAGGGTAAAAAATGTTACAAAAAGTAATAAGAAATGTCTCAGCCTGGTGAATATGAGCATGATCAGCACTGGGTAAGAAATTGTTTGAGCTAGATTTTATAGCTTGAGAGTTTTTTAGTCATTTTACTTGTTAGGGATGATGTTCAGAGCTTAGAGATTTAACAGGAGTATAATGAGATCTGTGATGAATTACTTCTTTTACTAGTACTTAGTAGAAATGTATCACCAAAACGTTGGTCTCTTGTGTTGTGTGCTGTAAGGAAGGCAGTAGTATTTTTTTAATGCAGGGCATTTTCAGGATAATATATCAGATTACATGCCATAACTACCTGTGAGTATACTAGGTAGTTGTTAAGCTCTAGCCAGTTCAGCAGTGTTAAGGACTGGCAGTGTTGACTTCATGTGCAGTGTTGGTAGCAAATTTAGCTACTTTGTTGTAACAGGAGGCTAGTTTGGATTTTACTGCAAAGCTTAGGTTTGTAAGGATAGGTAAGGCATACAAGAGGGTTGCAAGAAAATAGGATGAGACTTGGGTTTTTCATGCTGGGTCTGTAAGGTACTGTTTTGTCTATAAAGGGAGCCTAGTTTCTTGTGGGTCTTTTTAATTGCTTGAAGAATATATTGATCAAGTTAAGATTTTTCAGGCCTCCTTCTCCAAATTTGCCAAGGGATTCAATGTTCCCTCCTTAACTTTCTTTAAAAAGCAAAATAAGCAGTCCCAGCAAGCTGCTGGAAAGCTAAGTTCTAAAACACAATGGCAGGGAGGTTCCAAAAATAAATCTGGAACCCACCAGAACAAAAGAAGAGTCTATTAAGCCTGAATGACTATATGAAAGATTCCCAAAAAACCCTCCCACCCTGTCAGCTCCTTAAACCTTCCAAAAAATCTGAATTGATATTTCTCCCATAAGCAAGAGATTGTTTCAGACAAGTGGGTTCTCAGAATAATCCATTAAGATGACAATGGAAGTCTCTTCCTCCCTTTTGAGGGATTTTTCCTCACTCATCAGACCAGACTTTTCTTTAATTTCACAACCTGTCATCTAGCATATGTCAGCTCGGGGGGGGGGGTGGTGATAGAAGATGTCCCTCCTCCTCGGGTAGGAGAAGGGTTTTATTCCAGAATGTTCATGGTGCCAACAAAAGATTCTTAGAGACCAGTTCTGAATCTTTCCTTTCCAAATCAGTGTATTGTTTCTAAGTTCAAAATACTATCTCTTCACAACTTGGTATCCCTTTTTCCCCCAACAGGTCCAAGGAAGTCATTGTTCCACTGTATTTGGCATTCATCAGACTGATCATTGAGTACTATGTCCCCATAGCCAACAACTGGAATGTCCACAGATGTTCCTCACTAAAAGAATACAGGGCATAAATAACATGTCCTGTGCAGACCACCTCAAGGCCCTGAATATTTTGATAAAAGTGTACTTTACTGGAAATAACTGAAAATAACTGAAATGAGAATGAAAGTCTTTATCTGTTAATTACCCAAACTCATGCTGAACAGGTGCCAGTCCTTTATGGGCCAAGTCTTGTGTATTTTTCAGAATAAATTCTCCAAACTCTGTAGTTCATTTAATACGGCTTTATTAGATGTTCTCTTCCAAAGTAGCACAAAAACAGCAAAAACTGTAGAACACACAAAGAATGCAGAAAACGGCCGGATGACCTTCACTTCACTTTAATCCAAGGTACACAATTTCAGTAAGCGCTTTATTAGATGTTCAAAATATTTGAATACTGCCTTCATTAACAGTGTTGATAAACAAGAACAGTCTATAAGAATGCTGGTTAGTAATAACAGTGCTACTAAATATATCCAAAGTTTCTGCATGTTATTCTGATTGTCCTGAATAATGTAAACTGAAACAGTCTTTATTTCACCAGTCTTCTGCACTCAGGCTCAAGTGTCTGTATTGTAGCATCCCCCCCAAAAAAAAATTATATTTTGAAATGTTTCAATGTACAGATCAAACAACATCAACAATGTATTAATACACTGGGTACAGAATTAATGGTGAACAGTATTTATACATCAACATAAAACATCAGTATTATAGCTTCCTTTCTAAAATGCTGGATATTTAATCTTTTCTGTATGTCATGTCAAACTGACTTCCCTAACTGTATCTGAAGTATATTTTAAAAGTACCAAAACCCTGTAATGCTTTACACACCTCCTTAGCCTTGGTTCTGAGGCCTTGTCTTGTTTTCCAGTCTTGCAGGTGCCTAGCTGTCCCATTAGGTTTACCTTTACAAAGCCGAATCACAGTGGTGTGAATGCTCATATGAGCGACTAGTAACCATGAAAGTGAAAACAATGACAGTCCCTAATGTTTGAAAATCAGCAAATCAAAAAGTAGATTCGCTGATTTTTGAACATTAATGTTGAAAACAAAATGTAATAAGGTTCAAAGCAGGGGAGCAAGCCCCCCTGCACCCCCA
The DNA here is from genome assembly GCF_019279795.1 of Protopterus annectens. Lineage (NCBI taxonomy): Eukaryota > Metazoa > Chordata > Ceratodontiformes > Protopteridae > Protopterus > Protopterus annectens. The sequence goes on along the minus strand of NC_056729.1, from coordinate 94,424,803 downwards.
CACCCCCTATTCTAACTCCGAGATCGCACTACAGTGGGGGAAAGGGCCATTTCCCGATCCCTATAGGACAATCTGCCCCAAAATGTCAAATGTGCAATGAACGAATGTCAATGTGCATTCGCTCATTGCACATTCTAACCTTTTTCCGTTCAGCGTTTGCGACCTTCGTAAACTGTTGTTCGGACAATTCCTGTTCGCCCTTGTGCAATACGCACAAATAAAGGTAAACCATCCCATTATCTAATATTCCCTTAATTTTTCTTCCCTTGAGAACGAGAACAGAAAAAGAGCAGTCTGTAGCCTTTTCTTGGGAACTGTTCTCTCTCATGCTTGACCAGCAAGGTTATTCTTTCCTTCTGCTTAACTGTCTTTTCTAAAATGTATGCATAAATGAAACACAATTCTGACACTATATTTCTAGGCCTATTTTACCTTTTAATCTGTATAATGCCTAATAACTACTTTAAAATGGAAGTCCCTAATCTAACAGTTGTCCCTGAGTCTACATGGGCCTACTTCTGTAGTTACCTTACATCTGTATTGTTAATTACTGTATTTAGCTTTATGCTACCTAACTCAATAATCTGAAAATAAACTTTCTTTATTTGGTAAATAAACTTGCAATTTTAATTTTGACCAGTAGGTGTCACTTGAGCATTTATGACCTGTTTGGATTGAAGTCTCTTAACTTTACAAATTAATTATAACTAGGAAATTGTTTTTCTTTATCTGGTGAATAAATTTGGAATTTTAATTTTGACCACTAGGTGTCACTTCTGCTTGGCTTGAAGTCCGTTAACTTTATGATTTAATTTCCATATTACCTAGATTCATAGTCTTTAAGTCTAAGTTCTGATGTATGAGTGATATATCCAAAACCTGCACATTATTCTGAAAATGAGTGTCACTTAATTCTGTGGCTTTTAAAACTGATTAAGCCAGGTATTTTTCTTTTTTTTAACTCTGCTGTCCCAGAAACAGCATGGAGAAAATGCCATACACATCCCTAACCTCTCTTTGTGAGTCTTCATTTAAGTTAGACAGAATATGAACTGTTAACACTGCCTAATTTTCTTCCCTATCTCTGTATGCTGTAATGGTAACATTACACTGCCTATTGTCTTATGTTTTTTTACCTTATGGATTGATGCCTTAGTGTACCATGATGTCTCTCTCTTATAGCAAATGAAACCTTTTCCTGTTGTTCAATAGATTTAAATCTTTAAACATTGCACTGTTTAAATATTTTTTTTATTGTATAGCCTATCAAAGCATGATGGATATTTTCTGAAGACTAACTGAAATCAGCACTAAAGGGATAACTTTATAATTGGTCTTGAAGCATAATTACCATATATTGTATTAACTCGTGTCTACAACTTTTCATTTAGATTTGCTAACAATGCTACTTACTTTTTTTAACCTTTATGTGCTGTAATAAAAGTCTGCCTCCTAAATTTGTGTCTGAAATATTCTATGAATGTTTATGAGCTATAATAGTTTACTAAAACCTATGTTTTCTGTATTTCAGGTCTGTACCTTTGCATTTTCTGTTTTAATTTTCTGAGTAATGTACAATAATTATGTAAAGTGCACTATAATCTGTAAATTAACAAATTAAGCTTACCCTGTTATGCCTTGAATATATTGAATAACTACTACTACTTATTATTTAGGTAACCTATTTTAATAAGCCTTTAGTAAATAATTCTGTCACTTTACCCTTAACAAATGACTGAATAATGTGAAGGAAGATGTAGTAGAAATGTATGATGTAATAAATCTGTTACAAATAAGTCTGTCACTTTACCCTTAACTAATGACTAATAATGTAATTATGTTACTTTACCCTTAAAACTAATGAATAATGTGAAGTAACTGAACATTATTCTTATATTCTGACATTTGACTGAAATGTACTGTACTGAACATGCATAACTGGGTATGAATGTCATATTCTGAATCTTGACTGAAATTTACATTAGCATGATACGTATTTATACTGAACATTTAAAATAGCTGTGCATATTCTGTAAACTAATACTAAAACAATATATTTTGCCAGTGCTAACTGAACACAGATAAAAGCATAACTGAAAACTGGTACACATTATATTCTGAAAATTAAAGTATTAGTATCTTTCCCTGTTAGTATTGCCTGAACACAGATAAACTGAAAACTAGTCCTGTTGTACAATTGTCTGAAAACATGAGAAAATTTTGGCAGCGTTACCTGAACTCGGATAAAAAATAAAATAAACCGAAATCTGGTTTTGTTATATTCTGGAGAATAAACGATTACTATCTTTTTGTCAGTATTGCCTGAACATAGATAAAACAAACTGAAAGTGGTACTGTTATATAATGGTCTGAAAACATACATAATTGCTTTAACTCCTACATTTTAACTCTATAACATTGAAGAAATAGCTGAAACACATAGACAGTCAACTTCGCGCCACAGCTCTTGCCAAATTTTACTCTGCATTGCCCCAGTCACTTTTTGAGGTATTGGAATTTCTGCTTTAAATGTCCAAGTGTCATTTTTATAGTTGGGCATTTGAAACCTCTCCTTTTCTTCGTTGGTGCAAGGCTGGGTGGCTAAAGTTCCTGACTTTAGTATCAGGTCCTTAAAATAACATTTGCATCTTAAACAATTATAAACTGATAGCATTGTCTGTTGCACTGACTTTATTTACTTTCTTCCACATGAAACAAACATTTACTGTTAATAACTCTTCCAAGTGTGAAATGTACAACAGTGACATGGAAAGTCTGTAACTTTATTATTAAATCAAACTGAAATGTCAGTAACATTGTTTTTCTTGTCATAACCTTAAATGAAACTATAGTAATTTAACACTGTGCATTTCTGTACCTGTATAAAACAAATCTTAACTGAACTTTTTACATTTACTCTCGTGACCCTAAGATTTTAACATACTGTTCTGCGAGTGAAACTCCACCCACTGTCTCACATAACCATTCCTTCAGCTGATGTCATTTAACTTTTCAGTACTACTGAATGCTGCATGAATGTATCATTACTGTCGACAATTTTCTTGGAAAAACTGTAAATGCATTAAATTGATCTTTACCATACTGCCTTATGACATACAGTACTGTCCTTAATTCAGTTTGATAAGCTGGCTATAATCTGATCTGGTGTGCTTGGTAAACTGCAATTTCTGTATGAAATATATACAATCAAACTGATTACATAAATGCATTTATTACCAGATGTCAACTGATCTGATTCCAGAAGTTTATTTGTCTATTCTTTCTAACATGAAAATTGAACCTGTGACTTTACTGACAAATATTTATGATGCACTGTTTTTACGCATAGGATTTGAACTCTTGAATATGTACTGTCACTTTTACAATACAGTATTGAGTTTTACATTCTGTAAAATATTATTTAAATACAAAAAATTTATTTGCCAAATCTGTAACTGTAAACCCTTTATTCTGCGAATTAACTTGACTGTCATTTCTGATATACTTTACACAACATAGATGCATAAGATAACCCTTTTTTCTAACTGGCCACACCCAATACGTCTTTCTGAGCATGTTAGCTGTCTCAGCTGAACTAGAATATATTTTAATCTTTAAACCATAAATCTGCATGTTCCTGTCTTAACCATTTTTTAAAAAAATTATGTACATATGCAAAAATCTTGTTACTGAAGTCTAAAACAGCATATAACTCTAATGAAATGTTCATACCTAGTACGGAGCGGTTACACTTTGAACTGTTTGCTGCTGTAATCTTTGACCCTTTAAATCCTCAGAAAACTGCATTTGTGTCCTCTAATAAAGATCTATGTGTAACTGAAGTTGATTTGTCTCTATTAATCAGGATATTATTCCATAATTTTTATGTAAACAATAAAATATTCTCATTTCTTTTAACCTTAAACAATGACAGATAAATGCTCTGGTTTGGTATTGGACTGCCACACCCTTTATAGATGAGTTGAAAATACTTTGTTATAGAACTAACAATAACACTGACTCTGGCTATGTAATGTGTTATTACTTTGCTCTGAAACAGTAGTTTGCAATGAAGTCTGTATATTATTCCCCCTCAGTGCAATGTTTGTACACTGTTTTTGTCTATATTGGTACTTAACTTTGTGCTTGGAACTGCATGGAAACAAGAATGCATTACAGTCTGAACATTTGTATTTGAAACTGTACAATTTAACTCTGTATGTTGAATTGTATGTGCTGAAGCATTTACACAAGAATTTGTGTTAAGTCTGAAACCATACTGATAGAAGCTGACTCATTATGTGAATGCTTTGCTATAGCCTACTTCTGTGATTTAACCCTTTTGTGTTTAGAAATGTTTAACATTCCTAAACTAATAATCTTTAACTTTAAAAGAACATTTCTGTAACAGTTTTTTAGACCACTTTACCCAGTTTTCAACTTTAAATCAAACATTTACTGATCTCCTAACTGTAGAAGTATTACTTGACATGTTTATACAATAGGTACACAAATGACTTTTACTGATGACTTTAAACTTTTTTGAGCTGTTAACTAAAAAGTGCATATAAAGTCTTACATAACTTTATGATTCTGGAAGTATGTGTCCTGCTGTCTGCAGACATCACACCAGAAATTTGAAAGTTTGTGGAGATGGTGAAGAGCTGTTAACTGGATAATGTCTTTAATGTTCTGAAGGAACACTGCTGAAGTTTGTTGATTTTAGTGCTGGTCTGTTGAATTTGTTTGAAGCTTTTTCTGAAGTAAACACTGGTACTCTTCAATCAGCGACAATTACTGTATGTAGAGGTTAACTGCTCTGGCTGATTTCTGTATGAAGTTTACATATGGAATATTAGTGCTGTCTTACCAAAAGGTCTGATCTGTAATGAGAAACTGTAGTGCCATCATTTCTGGCTTATTCTGTATAGAGTTCACAGTCTTTAGGTATAGAAAAACATTGGTGTGCTGCTGAAAAGTCTGTTATGAAACATTTACTTTAGTTACTGATACACTGAAAAAAGTGTAAACTGTTAATGAAACCTTGAATTTAAGCTGGTTGCTGCACTAAAAACTGTACTTGAAAGGGTTACTCTCTACAGCTGTGTCTGTTGAAGTTCTGAAGTAGTGTTCTAAATGAACACAGGTACATGTAGCGCTGATGAGGTTGCTTGGAATGAAAACACTGCTGTTCCATAGTTTGCTTTGTAGAAAACATGCAGTTGAATGAAACACTACTATTCTGTAGATTTTTGTAGAACACATACAGTCAGACTGCTGATGTAAGGTTGCTATGGGGTTTTAGGACTTAATGTTTTACCCCACTCCTGGCTGGCTCGCCACTGAAAAAAATTGATAAAACTGTACTATACTGGAATTAACTGAAATGAGACTGGAATGAAAGTCTGTTAACTACCCAAAGTCATGCTGAACAGGTGCCAGTCTCTCCTTTATGGGTCAAGTATTGTGCATTTTTCAGAATAAATTCTCCAAACACTGTAGTTCATTTAATAAGGCTTTATTAGATGTTCACAATATCTGAATACTATCTTCATCTAGAGTGCTGATAAACAATAAGAACAGCCTGTAAAAATGCTGGAATTCTGGCTAGTAATAACAGTGCTGCTAAATATATCCAAAGTTTCTGCATGCATATTCTGATTGTCCTGAATAATGTAAACTGAAACAGTCTTTATTTGCCCTGTCCTCTGTACTCAGGCACGAGTGTCTGTATTGTAGCTTCCTTTCTAAAATGCTGGATATTTAATCTTTTCTGTATGTCAGGTCAAACTAACAGACTTCCCTAACACTATCGGAAGTATATTTTAATAATACCAAAACCCTGCAATGGTTTACATGCCTCCTTAGCCTTGGTTCTCAGGCTTTGTCTTGTTTTGCAGTCTTGCAGGTGCCTAGCTGTCCGGTTATCTAACATTCCCTTGATTTTTCCCTTGAGAAAGAAAACAGAAAAAGAACAGTCTATAGCAATACCTTGGGAACTGTTATCTCTCTTGCTTGACCAGCAAGGTTATTCTTTCCTTCTGCTTAACTGTATTTTCTAAAATGTATGCATAAATGAAACACAATTCTGAAACTACATTTCTAGGCCTATGTTACCTTTTAGTCTACATTATGCCTGATAACTACTTTAAAATGGAAGTCGCTAATCTAACAGCCCAATCCCTGTATTCCATCTCCTACAGGCTGTTGAGGGGAGATCTATTCCTGGCATACTGGGCATTGTCAAACCCCACTCTGGACCTTCTGCATATCTGCAAAACAAACAGCACTAGAATTACCCATTCTAAAGACTTAAACCTTGTCAATCACATAAATAGGACCTTGCAGGACAGACAAGTATGTATCCCAGACACTACCGCTTCTCTGGAACAGGATCCCCATCCATGTGAAGCAGAGTTCCTCCGTAACCCAATTCAAGTGCATCTTGGGACAACTGGATGGGGTACAGGGAATTCAGCCCTGGTTTGTCCCCTATTTCTATAATGTACATAGGCAGCCTGTAAATGGTTCATCTCCCAGATTGTAAATATTTACCTCCCAAGCCCACGCTTACACTTATCAATGGTACTAGAACTTACCAGAGATTTTGGGATGCATAGCTAGGCTTAAGAATGCCCTTGTAGTCATTAGCTTAGTAAACGCCTATGAATCTATTTGAGTTTTCTATTGCCTTTAGATTTAAAAGAAGCATATTAGTACATTCCTATAGAGCCATGCGCAGTAGTGGCTCATGCTATTGAACTGCAGCCCCCCAGCTGTAAACCAAAATTTCGGAAAGAAAGCAGCAGTCTACAGATGCCCTAAGTGCATACACTGGAAGGAGATTGGACTGCAAGGTCTGCAGTCTGTGTATGCTTGGAACGAGCAGAGACTTCTGGCTTGGCTTAACTTAGCTCAGGTTTTTTGTGTGTGTGTGTGTGTGTGTGTGTGTGTATGCGTGCGTGTGGCCAGAGCGTAACTCAGGCTCAAACCCTCAACCTTGGGTGCAGGTAGGAAGAGCCTGTATTCCCTACCCACCACCACTTGTGAAAAGCATTCAGATTTTTGCCTCATGTTTTTGCTCTGTTCCTCAGAACATTTGTGGTTTTCTGGATTTTGAATTCACTAAATAATGACAGACATATTCTTCAGAAAATACATGGTAACACGAAACAGTTTATTCTATTAATTTTCTAAGTTTATAAGATCAATATTTGAAATTTGTCACAATTTTTGTGGCTGTATTCCGCCATTACTGGCTTTGTGCAGGGTTTTTTTTTTTTTTTTGGCTAAAAGGTTGAGAGCTATGGTGAGAACTGAATTCACTAAATGATATCCATTTAAGTTTCAGTCTTCCTATCTTTCAAGAAACAGCTGATTTGGCATAGTGGTATGTTGCTCTGACTGTAGTGCACAGAGTCCTGGGTTTAAGACTTGTCAGTGAAACGCATGGCAGTAGCAAAGCATTTTATTCTAGCAACTTTCCAAGGTTATACACGCAATGTTTAAAATGTGTCCCTGCTGTTTGGGCTTTTGTCCCCACCAATAAATGTTTTTCCAGATTTCTTGCGCTCATGTGCTGCAAAGTTGAGAGATACAGATGAATGTGTCAAGTGGATTTTACAAGGAGCTAAGGGCTTCAGGGGAAGAAAAGTTTCGTGCTGATCATGCGTAGTCTACTTGTATTGTTAATAGCACAACAGGTAGTGTACTTGCTTTTGATGCAGAAGGTTGTGGGTTCTACTCCCACAATATGTAGATGCATTACTGACTCTGTACTGTGTTGTAATTTTAAAAAGGGTGGATGTTGCAGTGCTGAGAATGTCCTCTTTGGCAGAGATACCTAGTAACTATCAACCTTTCATCAGTTTGCCATCCATTCCCTATTGCATTATTACTAGCTTATATTTTTTTAATATAACAGGGTAATTTATTCCTCAAGGGCAACACACTTTATTTGTAGATGAAACAATGAAATTTAAAGTTATTTGCTACCAGCAACCTCTTCATTAGGTACAGAACTTTTTAATGTGGAATTATTTAGATGACTTTTACTTCTGCAGAGATTATGCATATTTACTGATACTGGTGGACTATAGAAGTTTGAGTAGCTTTTATGATGGAAATGTTCTGAATTGGGCAGTTTTGTCATTATTGGTGCATGCAATTTGTTTCATTGTTTACTGGAAAAATGTTCAAAACAATATAAATTGTCCTCTAACAAATGTACTGTATTATACAAGGAATATAATTTAATAAAATTCAGAAAGGTGTATCAAAGAACACAAGTATGTTTCATGTGAACGGGGCCTATGATTTGAAAACAGCCCATAGTTAATCTTTATCTGCCATTGGCCAAATGTATTTTCTTTGAATGTGAGTTTCAATGCTGTTTCAATGAATGTGAGTTTCAAGGGCAGAGAAGTTTTAATGCCAAGTCTATTTTCATTGTGAGACTGCATTGCTGTGTTTAGCAGATGTCTATTATTGTATGTGCTGTAAAATGAAACTTTTAAATGAAATCCAAATCATTGTAGATGTAAAGCAGTATGTATATTATAGTGTTTATGGTAAATGGGATGAAACAACCAAGTAATGGGACATTGGAATGGCTGCAGGGGGGAGGCCCCATTCGACCATGACTTTGTGAGGGGGGGAGGGCAGTAAACTCAAAGACACCCCCGGCTGAACTATATCTCTCAACTGTCCAGATTTTCGCAGAATGAATAGATGTTTGCTTCTTATTTTTTGGTTTGTTCCTCATAAAATTTGTGTTTTTTCTGGCAAATCATTTAAGAATGAAGTCACTAAATAATGACAGACATTGAGTTTCAGACTTCATACCTTTCAGAAAAAAGCATGATTTAAAGCAAGACCTGTTATTCTGTCAACTAAGTTTATACAAGGACAATTTTTGTACCGTCTGTATGTTCCCCGAATATATCTGGCCTTGTCCATATTTCCTGTATTAAGAGGTTGACAGGTACATGCAAATAAATTGCTTTATAGAATTAGGTATATATCCAAACCTCTCAAGTGTCCCCGACTTTGGCTCAAAATGTTGCTCTCCCCCTAATAATTCCTTTGCAAAATGGCAATTTTGGAAGAAAATGTGGAGGGTTTACAACTAATAACTGTAATGATCAGATTAGTAGATTACTTTTATTTCAGAAATGCATGTAGATTCTCTTATTTTGTCAGCTGCTCAACTTAACAGTACTAATATTAAAAAGTGTCCCTTCTTTGACAGGTTCCCAGCTGGATTGTGTGGCTATTTTATATTTTTGCATCACATTTTTGGTCCATTTTTCATAAAATTGTGTTTTTTTCTAGCAAATCATTAAAGATTGAAGTTGGAAAATAATGAGATTTGAATTTCAGATTTCATACCCTTCAGAAAATTCATACTAATGCAAGACCTACTACTCTATTATATTTCTAAGTTTATAACAGCAATATTTAAAAAGTGTCCTTATTTTTGGGCCTTTGTCCCACTTCTATTTATGGCTTTGTCCAGATTTCTTGCTGTGAGGTTGAGAGGTATGACAAATGTGTCAGGGCCATCACAGTCAGCCAGAGACATTTCAAATTGTGACATACTTGTTGCACCCCATTCCCCCATGTAGTGACTCTGGATGTGTCCAAGCAAGGCAAGGAGCAGTTACCAGTGTGTGTGTGTGCAGAGTATCCCCCCCCCCAATCCAAGGTAGACAAGTACTACGGTGGCTTTTCATCTCTCCTTGATTTTGCAAAATGTTCTGGTTTATGGTCATATTTTTATACTGTTGATTTATGCTTCATATTACTCAGAAAATGCATGTTGTTGCAGTCCCTGTTGCTCTGTGTTTAAGTAGCAATGCTTTAATGACCATCAGGTAAGCCTGTCTGAGACTGTACGATGCAAGTAAAGCTTTAATAAGCATACTGTTAAAGAATTACCAACATTGAAAGCCTTTTTGTTGTTGCAATGCAGAGAATATTTACATAACTAGATAATGTATAAGCCTTGGGTATTGAAATCCATATGACAGTATTTGTAATAAAGGACAGGATTACAGTATTTTCAGAAGCTCGTTACATTTGTTGGAGACTTGCAGTCATCTTTGCAGGCTTTACCCATAAACTAAACAGAATGCCAATCTATCATGTGTGGTCCATAACCTGTGCAGTAATCCTTTAAGCAATTTATCTTGAGCTTGTTTCTTGTTCATTTTTTACTTTGATCACATTTTCCCCATGAAACAAGTTAGTTGTCAGGCAGCAGGTCCTTTTTGGATAAGAAACATTTTTACAAGGGGGGTATCACAGAGATTGATACTTTCAGCATGTTACTTGGAACTTTTATACAGCTGAACATAAATTATAATTATAAAGTACAGTTTTGTACCTACCATAAATGTAGATGTTCGAGGATCCACATTGCTGCAGTCCTAACTATTGGGTAGTCCGCTGTCCAGTCGGCCCGAATACCAGAGTATATGGCTGACGTCGGTCAGGGCGCATTAGACTGACGTCAGTACGTCAGGGTACTAATGCGCATGACCGACGTCATATCCTCAGTCTTTTCTTGCCCCAGATGTCAGAAGACCCTAAAAAGACAAGGCCCAATATACCTGCACCAAAAATATGTACAATATATACAAAAATATATACAAAAATATCAGCATATAACCTCACCTACACAACCACCCCTAAACACAGAGGGAAGGAGGGAGGGTAAATTGGACTGCAGCAATGTGGATCCTCGAACATCTACATTTATGGTAGGTACAAAACTGTACTATGTTCTTCATTCCACATTGCTGCAGTCCTAACTATTGGGTAGAATCCCAAAGCAGAGGTAAGGGAGGCTGGCAAATCATAAAGAAGCAGGAGCTGACAACATGCCTTGCAAAATAGCTGTGGCAAAACCAGCCCTAGACTTAGAGTAGAGAGGAAGGTGATAATGCTTAGAGAAAGTATGCACTGAACTCCAAGTAGCTGCCTCCAAAATATCCTTAGTTGCCACCCCTTAGAAATGCTGTTGAAGTGGCAGTAGCCCTAGTGGAATGAGGCCTAATCCCAGCTGGAATCTCCTTGCCATGATGGGAATAACAAAATGCAATGCAAAACCCAATCCACCTAGAAATAGTTTGTTTTGACACAGGCTTGCCCTGCGAACTCAAAGCAAAAGAAACAAACAACTGCTGAGACTGCCTAAAATCCTTAGTCCTGCTTAAATAATAACGCAATTGCCTGTGTACATCTAAAGTGTGCAAAATCTTTTCCCCTTTATTTTGGGGTCTGCATAAAAAGTAGGCAAATGAATAGTTTGGTTTAAAGCCACACTAGAAACCACCTTAGGCATAAAGGAAGGATTAGTACGTAATGATACCCTATCCTTATGGAAAATCAAAAGGGCTCTACTGCCATAAGGGCCTGCAACTCAGACACCCTTCTTGCAGAAGTAATAGCCAACAGAAAAGCAGTCTTCCATGACAAGTATTTCAATTCAGCAGTAGCCGCAGGCTCAAAAGGTTGTAGAGTAAGTTTTTCCAACACAAAATTGAGATCCCAAGCAGGAGTAGGAGCTCTACGTGGGGGTCTTATATTCTTTGCCCCTCTAAGAAACTGCTTGAACAAAGGATGCGAAAACAATGGTGGGTCACAATCATAGTGAGCTGAAATTGCTGCAGCATGAATCTTAATGGAAGAGAAGGACAAACCTTTGTCCAATAACTCAGTAAGATATTGAAGAGCCACATTCAAATTAGGCTCAGAAATCTCCAAATTCTTTGCTGTACTCCAAAATAAAAACCTCTTCCATTTTTCTGCGTACACTTTCCTTGTACTCGGTCTTCTAGCTTCCATAATCACATTTAAAACTTGTTGAGGAAGTTGAGACCTGCTGTGTTTCAACACAGAATATGCCAGGCTGTTAGATGAAGAGAGTGAAGCTTGACATTGAGCAGATGACCGTCCTTCTGAGATAACAGATGTGGAATCAAAGGTAAAGGCCATGGAGGCTTCCTTACCAGACTCCTTAGTAGTGGGTACCAGTGTTGCCGAGGCCAATCTGGAGCTATTAAAATCATCCTTGGCTTGTCTTGTCTGACCTTTAAGAGCACCTTTGGAAGAAGAGGCAGAGGTGGAAAGGCATACACATGAAGAGTTTTCCAACTGAGAGAAAGAGCATCCACTTTCCAAGCTGTGTGATGAAACCCCTTTGTGCAAAACTTTGGCAGCTGGTGGTTTAGTGGAGAAACGAACAGATCTATGTCTGGAGTTCCCCATGACACTGTCAATTTCTGAAATACATGAAGATCCAGTTTCCACTCGTGGGGATCCATGATTTGTCTGCTTAACACATCTGCTAAGGAGTTCTGTGCTCCCGGCAGAAACCTTGCCTGAAGAGTTAGTTGCAAGCTGAGCGCAGTTTCCCATAAAATCATTGCTTGCCTGCAGAGAGGATAAGAATGTGTTCCCCCTTGTTTGTTGATGTACCACATGACAGTTGTGTTGTCTGTTAGAATCAACACCTGCCCTGGAAGAAGTAACTCCTTGAAAGCCATTAATGCAAACTGGACTGCTAACATCTCCTTCATGTTGATATGTAGATGCTGTAGTCTGGCAGGCCACTTGTCTTGTATCCACTTTCCATTTAGAGGAGCTCCCCAAGCAATGTCCGAGGCATCTGTCGTTAAAATCTGACTCGCCTCTGGCCGGGTCACAGAGAGTCCCTTGTTTAGGTGACATTCCTGAGCCCACCACAAAAATTCTTTTTGAAGGCAAGGTATTATTTGAATGACAGTGTCCAAATCCTGGCAGTGCTGTGTCCATACATTTTTGAGATACCATTGCAGCTTCCTCATATGCAGTTTGGCATTGGGAAGCACCAGAATACAAGATGCCATGAACCCTAATGCTTGAAGGACTGTCCTTGCAGTCAGCACGGACTGATGAGATAGTTGATGGAAGTAAAGGGATAGACTCTTTTGTTTGTCCGGGGTTAAAAAGGCCATCTGGGCTGCTGTATTCAGTCTCACACCCAGAAAGCACATGTCTTGAGAGGGTACTAGACTGGACTTTATTTCATTCACAGAATACCCTAGGCATCTTAGCACTGCTATAACATATTCAGATGCTGTAGAAGGTCTTCCTTTTCTTGAGCCAGAATCAGGCAGTCGTCCAAGTAAGGATAGATTTGAATTCCTTTTAGCCTGAAGTAAGCTATCACTGGAGCCAGAACCTTTGTGAATACTCTGGGCAGTAGATAAGCCAAAGGGCAATGCAGAGAACTGATAATGAGAATTTCCAGCTCGAAACGCAGATACTTCCTGCAACTTAGTCTTATAGGCACATGAAGGTAAGCTTCCTTGAGATCTAAAGTTACCATCCAGTGATCTTTGCCCAGCAGAGGTAAAAGCTGTTGTAACGTCAACATCTTGAACTTGGGAATGTCCAGATAAGTGTTGAGGATAGATAAATCCAAAATTGGTCTCCACGTGTTCCCCTTCTTTGGTACTAGGAACAGGCGAGAATAAAATCCTAGGCCCCTTTCTGATACAGGGACTGGCTGAATGGCCCCTATTTGGAGTAACAGAGAAATTTGCTTGTGAGCCTCTTTCCTTTGTGGAGGAGGAACGTCTGGCATGCCTTTGAAAGGGGCAATGTATGGAAATAAAACCTGTAACCGTGGTGAATGATATCCAACACCCATCTGTCTTGAGTAATTAAATCCCAATTTTCTTTGAAAAGAGACAGTCTTCCTCCCAAAGGAGCTGCCAGACGAGAATCTACTGGCAGCTGAAAAGGCAGGTCATTGGGTCTGTTTACGAAAGGACTGACCCCTGCCCTCACCAGAAGTCTGAGCAGGTGAACTCCTGTTCTAGGCCTAAAAGAACCTTGAGCTCTGCCCCTACCACGTCTAGACCTACCCCTAGACTGGGAATCATAAGCAGGATATGTCCATCCCTTAGTAGGCCAATTTCTACTAAACTTCAGTGGCTGCACCTGCAAAAAATCTTTAACAGTTTGCATAGACTTAGCTTTGTCCTCCATTTTCTTTAAAACTGCTTCCACAGGCGAACCAAACAACACATCAGACTGTAAAGGAGCATCCAAAATCCTTGTCTTAACATGCTCAGCTAAATTCTGATCCCTCAACCAGGCATGCCTGCGAAGAACAGAACTAGTGGCAGCCACCCTCGAGGAGGCCTGTACAGCATCAAAACCACATTGCAAAGAATGCTTACCCACTTGTTCAGACACATGAACTAAATCCAGCAACTCTTTACACTCAATACCTTCCGCCAAAGCATCCACCTTAGATTTCAGTTGTGAAAGGAGATAATTTTGATATTTTAGCATGTGAAACTGACAATTCAACACCCTCATGGCTAAAGTGGAAGAAGTATACACTTTCTTTCCCCATCTATCCAAAGCCCTTGCCTCTTTATCAGTGGGAACAGGGTTTTTAACCACAGAGGCCTTAACCCCTTTAGGTCCCTGAGAAACAGTTTCCGGGTCTGCCCTAGGACTCTTAAAAAGATACTTATGAGCTTCAGGCACCCTATAGTACCTATCAGGTTTAACAGGAGCAGGAGGCAAAGAATCAGGGTTCAGGGAAGCCTCTGCAAAAACATCTTCCACCACATTCAACACAGGAGGTATAGCTAAGGGCCTATGCTGGGGTAAAACAAGAATTCCCTAAGCCTTTTCCTGGAATCAGAGTAATCCTGGCCTTCCCATTTAAAGTGCTCCCTCATGGAATGCAGTCTCTGAAAATGAGAAATCCTCAGGAGGAGAAGCTGTAGGAGTGGAATCATCCACATCAGAATCAGAATAAGGAGGATACTCCTGCAAATCTTCCGCAGAAGACTCAGAAGCCTCTGAACACTGTTCAAAACTATCAAACTCAGGTTCCACCCTAGGCCTCTTATCAGGAGGGGCATAGAACCTCTAATCATAGTAATCAAATCTTCTGCCATTTTAAGCATATGTTTCTTAGGCACAGAACCTGAAGTGCTAGGAGAAGCCCCCACTGAAGCTAAACTTGGCCTACCTCTCAAAGAAGTTTTGGAAACAGAAGGAGAGGCTCTAACTACCTTGGGAAGAGAGGGAAGAACAGTTACCTGAGAAGCCCCTCAGCCTGGCCTACCTCCTGAGAAGGCACATCCTGTAACAGTAAAGTCTCTGCCTGAGACTCCAAAGAAACTCCTGGCAAAACCTCTGGCTCCACTGAGCCTTCTAAAGAACCGGCGTCCGGGACTGCCGGGTTCATCAACCCTAGGCTTCGCTGTTTTGTCCTTGCGCTTCTTGGCGAAGCGGCGGAGCATCCGGCGGCATTTTATAATTGCAACGCTTCCCAAACACTAACCTGGCACAGTCTAACCTTCTCTTAATAGTGCGTTTGTTAAACCTAGCACAAGAGCGGCATCCAACAACGCCGTGCTCAGGCCCTAAACAAGGTATACACAAGGTATGGTAATCCCTATGAGGTATCTGTTTCCCACAAGAAATACAGTTATTCACTTTTTCTGACATCCGGTTAAATACTGAGGCAAGAAAAAACCAAAATGTTCCCCAACGGGGTACTTAGCCAACTCTGATTCGGTCTGAAACTCCGACTTCAGAAAATTTCAGAACGCCAACCTGCACTCGCAAAACTGCTTCTGCATCGGACCATGCGGCAAAAAAGACTGAGGATATGACGTCGGTCATGCGCATTAGTACCCTGACGTACTGACGTCAGTCTAATGCGCCCTGACCGACGTCAGCCATATACTCTGGTATTCGGGCCGACTGGACAGCGGACTACCCAATAGTTAGGACTGCAGCAATGTGGAATGAAGAACATCTGCAGTGCAAGGAGAAGTGGTTTGAGTTGAATGCCGTTTGTGTTTTTATACTTGATTTTGACTGGCATTCCAATAATTGATTTTCTCATGCCTCACAACCTTTTTGTTTCCATCTAGATATTAAGTAAGCTGTCATATAGCCAATGCATCAAAATATTTTTTTTTCTTATTTTACACTCCATTTTGTCTTGATTGGACTCTCAAAATGATGGTTTGGCACCCAGGGAAGAGTATTTAATTAAAGTCCCAGTTTTTGTGGTTTTGAGCATAGCTCCACCCCTTTCTAGTCGGCCAAACTCCTTCCTATTGGCCCTACCCATTCAACTATCTCCTGCAGCCCCCCCCCTTTGATTTGAAGTCACCAGCCACCACTGTCCACATGTCAGACTTTAAGGTTTTCTGGTCTGGATTACATTATCAGTTCTCTGCATTACCTTTTTTCTATTTACTGCTCCAATGCTGTTCACAAAAGTATCTGGCTGCTGTGATAGTCTGCTACAAGATTGAGTGTAAGGTCTTTACATTCTTCCATATTTAGATGACTTGTTTATCTTTGCAGAGTCTTTTTCATAGTGTCAGGAATCACTCATTTGGATAAAGTATCTCCTACACTGGCAGTGATTGACTCCTCCTCACAGGATTGTTTTCCTAAGGAGTCTCCTGCACAAAAGAACTTTTCTTCATCAGAAAAAATAATATCTGTATTTAGATCGTTTCCTGAGTTTTTCCACTCAGACTCCCATCTTAGCAAGGGAATTAATCAGGATTTGGGGTTTCACAACATCTATGATACTCATTGTACCTTTTTCCACATTCCACATGAGAAATGCATTGGTACCAGAGAACTCCGATTCCCACATCAAAAAACCCATGGCTTTTCAAATTCCACTTTCAGCATTTGTGGCAAGGAAGATTTTGTGGTGGAGACACCACATTTCTCAGTATCCAGGTTTCCAATTCTCCCTTCCTGTTCCATTACAGTCAGTTACAACAGATGGCTTTGGCTTTGCTTGGTGAGCAGTGTTGATATGGATAAAAGTGCAGGGTCTTTGGGTGAAAAAAGATGGACCAAAATACATAACCATAAAAGAAATTTTAGCCCTTATAAATGCTCTCAACTTTTACAACCATTTGTAGTATCTGGGACCTCTTCAAGTGTTTACAGATAATACCAAAGTGATTTAATACATAAACAAGCAAGGGTAAATCATTATCTTCTGTTCAGACTAGCCATGGTAGCCTGAGATCTAGCTTTTCAGCACAACCTCATTCAACAGGCATCTTACAAACTTTCAGAGCAAAACTGTGTAACAGACAAGCTGAGTAGGACCAGGACACACCCTGAAGACTGGAAATTGAATCAGGGAGTCTTCCAATAATTGATCCTTCTGTGAGGAGAACTTTCTATATATCTATTTGCATCCATTTTGCACCCATTCTACAATCAGTTGGCAAAATTCTGCTCCAGGAATCTATGCAATAAGGCCTGGCAGATGAGATTTTCTTTTTCTTTTCCATGGTAAGGAATGCTCCTATCTACTTTTCCACCCTTTCTTCTAATATCTAGGGTCATTCTAAAGACTTAGAAGTACTCTCCAAAGATTATTGTGGTGACACCCTTCTGGTCCAGGCAACAGTGATTCTTCCTTATTATGGAAATGGCCATGAGTCATTACCACAAGCTTCCTCACAGACTAGATTTACTCACAAAAGACCAGGGGTGTGTGATACATCCCAACCCCAAACAACTTCAACTGACTTTCTGGATAATAGGGTCTTCATTCCTTTTAGGTACATTTATTCTGAGGATATACATCAGGTATTAATACAGGCAAGCAAGCCTGCTACTTAGAAAATCATATATTGGCAAATGGAAAAGGTTTTCTAGGTGCTGCCAACAAAACAACCAGCACACATTCAATGCTAGCGTTTTTCTGTTTCTTCAGTATTTGTGTGGGTTGCTATCCTATGGCCTGTTTTACTCCTCATTCAAAGTTCTTTTGTCAGCTATTTCAGCATGTCTGCCAATGGATCCCCTTCTTTCAATATAACATCATGTGAAAATGTTTTTGTAAAAGGGGCACTGTAGAAGAAGCTTCCTAGGAAACGGATCCTCCTTGGGATATTAATTTTGTTTTACAAAAACTGACTCATTCTCCATTTGAATAAGTGCATCAGGCTAACTTGAGATTCTTAACATGGAAAACAGTCTAATTGCTAAGTTCCCATGGTGGGTAAATCTTATCACATTTTGCACAAACACAGAGTTTCCTTATGCAGTAATCCTTCCTTTATGCCTAAAGTGGTACCTGAGTTTACCTTAAGCCAAGCTATGCATCTCCCCGTCTTCTTCCCAGGACCTAACAATGAGGGCAAAAAGATATTTCAGTCATTGGATGTCCATAGACAACCTAGGTCCTATCATGTCATAACAAAATCTTTCAGAATTTCTGATCAGTTGTTCAATTCTTGTGAAGGTAAGAAAAAAGGACAACCTGTGTCAAAATGGAGTGTGCCATTGCTTTTAGTTATTCCCACCACAACAAAACTATTCTAGGCAGAGTCAAGGATCACTCTAACAGAGCTGTGGCATTTTGGAATGGACTGGATACCAAACTTATTCTAGAAGCATTAACTTGGGTCTCGGTGCACACTTTTACAAATCACTATAAACTAAATTATTTCCCCAAGTCTAGGACAGGCTTTGTTAAGACCATTCCCCGGGAGCTCATGGACCCACCTCCTTCCTCATCCCAGTCAGTTTCAGCTAGGATAATCTACCTATATAGCTAAGGCTATTGCAGCAGAAATCAAATGAAGAATATACTGCAGTTGTGTAAATAAACTTACTGTAGCAGTAGATGTTTTAATGATCAATGGTGAGTTGTCACTTCATCCCTCCATCCTCCCTTTTAATGTATGTTTAAACTGTTATATTCCTAGCACTGTCCTCCGAGGGCTTTAGCATCTCTCCTTTTCTTTTTGTATGAAAGCTCTGAAGGGCTTTGCACCCAAACCTAACTTTTAGTCAGCTCAGCTCAAGAATGAATTTAGTTGTGTGCAAAGTGCCATGAAGGCTTTTGAAGCTGGCTGGCTGTTTGTTGAATCCTTACAGAATTTAACCTATGCAGCTAGGACTACTATTCTTTAGCTCCTTGATATAGATAGGATGGAAGAAATGTTCTGCCTACATTATTTTGGCTTGTTGACCATCCCATACCTATATGGATGAAGGCCAAGTTTGGGCTATTAGGAAGTACCTCCACAAAATCGCTTGGTTGCTTTTCTTCCTCCTTCCCCAGACTTTTACAGAACTGGTTCACACTGCAATCAATCTTTAAATCCCTAAAACAACTTGGAACAGAGACTCCCATGTGTGGGCACTCCAAATTAAAAATTGGGGGAGACAAGATACGGTGGCCAGACTGGATGGACACAAGCATATGGTGGGTATGTCAGTTATCACACAGTGTGGATAATATGAAGACTTTCATAGCATTTGACACTATGAAGAATACAAATAGCATCCTGGCATCCAAAAGATGTTTCCAAATCAATCATGCAGTTTTTCATTCCTCACTATATACTTGCATATGAGATACTGTAGCAGTACACCTCATGAAGAAAAGGTTACACCTCCAAGTGAATGCTAGACAGAATTTTAGTAGAACTGCACACTACTACCATTACTTAACCTTAAATAACAAATCTTTTGCCCTAGCTATGATCCAGGATAATGTGGCTATATTTGAAGGTGACGATTTTCTCACCTCATTGGATCAACACCTAAGCTTCCTTCTAAGTTAAAAGCCACTCCAATATTATTAACATATCATAAGAATTATGTGTAAATTTTATTGGAACTCCATGATAACTGCTGAGAAAAGTTGAACATTGGAGACCCTTTGTCAAACTTGTTAAGCAAGGGATGCTGATGAACACCAACAATTGTGGGCTTGTCCACATGTCTCCAATATTTGGGTAAAAGCAGTTAATATTGTAACCAAGGTCATGGGTTTTGTACAAATTTTTAGACAAAACTTTTGGATCGTGCTGGATTTATGGAGATACCATATACTTTCACACAAGCGAAAGCTGTGGTTGATCCAATCTTTGGTCATCATAAGACTATATTGCTTCTGAGTGTAAAGATCTGACACTTCTTAACTCACTGATTTTTTTGGACAGCCTAAAGAAACATATTAATTTAATACTGGCAAACCTTCATCACAATAGTTTTAATGTCTAAAATACCTAATGAAGCCTTAAGATGGGGTCAACTCCCATTTGTTATATTACTCTGAACATACTTGACTACCCTGCTCAATAGTAGAAATGTCTGGCCACACAGAAGAGTAATCTGGCAGTTCTATAGCTCATACAATACTGTGAATAATAAGGGAAAGATGGAAATATATAGGGAAGACTTAATTATTACAAAGTTAAAGGAAGAAGAGGCTGACCATTTAATATTTAAGATAGGAAGTGATGATATAAAATGGTGATAATCAATAGGGAAGTCTTCAGGGTGGGATAGTATTCTTATGGAAGTTTGGAATTTGGGTTGGTGATAAGATTTGGAAGGTTTTGTTCAATTTTATTTTAAATGGAGGGAGTACCAGCATCTTTGAAGAAAGCTGTGGTGGTGCATTACCAAATGAGGGCAAAAACCATTCAGACCCAACTTCATATAGACCCATGTAAATTTTAAATCATGATTCGAAAGTGTTTATGTATATACTAACTTGGAGAATGCTAAAGGTGTTGTGAAATTGATAGATATAGATCAATGTGATTTTGTGGAGGGAAGGCAAACTTATGACATCAATAGAACAATGGCAATCTAGACTGAAGAAGAATATAAGAAAATTGTACTATTGTTAGTGGGTCTTCATGCACAGAATGCATTCAATAGAGTCAGCCAAGATTGTACAGGTAGGACAATGGTTGCACTTACATTCCCCGATAGTATAAAAGGGTTAAATAGAAGGATATAAGAAGGTCAGAGGCAGGCATTAAACTAGGAGGGCTCCTCTCCTACAAGCAGAGTTTGAACAGAGGAAAAAGGTGGGTTGTACTCTTTCCTCTTTATTTGCTTTATACTTACAACCATGAGCAAAGAAATAATGCACTCACAAATTCAAGAATATAAATGGTATGGTAATCAAGAAGAGATGGCTTTATTTGCATATGATATCATTCTGTACTTGAAAAATCCAGGCAAGGACATTTCAGTGCTGTGGTACATTTGTGAGAGTTTCACGTCTTTTCAAGTTGTAAAATTAAGGAAGACAAAACAATTTTTATAGCAGAAACTATGTACCCACACATGAACTGGTTCAGCAACAACCATATTTATGAGAGTAAGATAAGAGTAAGCATTTAAGCATATGGATTTAAAAGGATTATGTCATGGTAGCTAAAGATTTGCGGGGAGAGATTAAACAAAAGGTATGTCAAATTTTGAGAAACTGGAAGCGTTTGGTTATGGATATGGATAGTAAGGCACAAGAAGAAATGAAAACATTTTACTCACTTTAGTTTTATACACAGAAAGCATATTTTTACCAACAAAAGGATAAGTTGTAGAGGATAATTAATAATGAATTTAAGAGATTTACTTGAGATGGAAAGAGGGCATGAGTTAAGTGGGATAAGTTGACTCTTCCATAAAACAAGGTAGTTAAGGCTTGCTTTATTTGATGGAGTACTTAAGAGCTATGCAGTTAAGGCTCATACACATAACACAATCAGAACGATATAAATCAAAGTGGAAAAGGATGATTATGAAACAAGGAGCAAATCAGAGAAAGAAGTTAGAGGGCTGAATTTTGTATGCAGGTCCCTAAAGAGAACAGCAGCAACCATACAGAATATTATATTCATAAAGCTGCAGAAAGCATTCTAATAACTAGGGCAAAATGGAAATGCAGAAATGAGATTTTACCAAGAGAGATGACTGCAAGTAGGGATATAGAAAATAGGCAACAGGAGGCTGGCATTTATTGCAGAAAATTAGCAAAGTAACCAAGATATTGGGAGCAAATAAGTGGAGAGAGAGAAAAGTGGCTCAGTAGGATTAGGCCACGCAGAAGTTTAAATTGTAGGTTACAGACTGCTTTCCCTACCATAGATTAACATCAGACTATAGACAAAAGAAAGACATAGGCGAATGATAAGTGAATGACCAGCCCTGGTACAGTTTTTAGCTGAGCCTAGAACAGAAGTTGCTGTTAGCAAGGGATCATTAGTAGGGCATAAAAGACATTGAATGATAAAAATAAGAATTAATTGAAGGATTTAAGAAAAGAATAGAAGAGAGACTGGAAAGATGATCTACAAGGAAAGATAAGTAGGACCTACAACTACTCGTGTACCAACACCTTTGCCCAACGGTTCTTGGAATTCATAAATTCCAACTTCCTGGATCAACTAATCCATTGTCCCACCACGGGCTCCAATATCCTAGACCTGGTCATTACCAACATGGGAAATAGATGCTCCACACTTATGGTCACCCGTTCGTTGGTCAGGTCATACCATAAGCTAATCACCCTTAACCCACATCCCACCCCCCATAAGGAAACCTCCATAAAAAACTTCTCCAAAGCGAACTTCATTCTACTCAAGTCAGAAGTGACAAACTTCATGACACCCATGCAGATGGGAACTGAAAGTTCAACTGCTGTGTCCTACAATAAGGCACTGTATGAGCACATCCACTCATGCATGAATCGTGCCATCACAAATAGAACCAAGATGCTCTCCTCAAAAAAAAATTAAGCCAATCTGGTGGTCCCCTGCCATAAACAAACTTTACAACAAAAGGAAGAAACTGTTACAGAAAAGATGAAAATCCCAGGATGCAAAAAACTCCCTTACCAGCCTCAGTAAGAAGCTGAGATCCCTCATAAAATCCTCCAAAGCTAGTTACGAAAATAAGATTGCCAACGATTCCAAACAAAACCACAAGGCATTCTATAACTATGACAAGAATCTAAATGGCAATGCTCAGATCTGCTCTAAGCTACAACAGAATGGCATTAAATATACTGATCCCAAGGATATTGCCAATATCCTGGAAGATCGATTCAGTGCCAACTTCACCCCCTCCTCACCCCCTAAATGGCCCATCTCAATACGGGAGGATTGCCAAATTCCAGTAATAACAGCCACACAGGTAAAAAAACACTCTCCAAAGCTAAGAATACAGCATCCATGGGACCAGATGACATCCCGGGCTGTGTACTACATGAACTACAAAATGAACTGGCACCTCACCTAAGTGTCATGTTTAATCATAGCCTCACCTCAGGCTTCGTGCCCACTGAGCGGCGCACAGCTACAGTTATCCCACTCCACAAGGGGGAATCCACCTTGGATCCCGGGAACTACCACCCCATCAGTCTGATGAGCCTGATCTGCAAGGCCATGGAACGTATTATCATGGAACTTATAAACAAAGACAATGGCAACCTTTAAACCCCACCCAGTTTGGGTTTGTGAAGGGCCGATCTTGTCTCCTGAACCTGACTGATTTCTTCGAATCAGTCTCCAGAGCCGTGGACGAGGGTAAGGCAGTCCACACAGCCTATCTGGACCTCGCCAAGGCCTCTGACACCATCCTCCACTCTGGAATCATAGATAAACTTACTAAGCTGGGCATTAATCCCTATGTCACTCGTACTAAGCTGGGCATTAATCCCTACGTCACTCGATGGGTTGCCAACAGGCTTGACAGAACTCACACTGTAAAAGTAGATGACTCCAAATACAGCTCCAGACAAGTGACAAGTGGAGTACCTCAGGGTTCAGTCCTGGGACCACTCTTGTTTGGCATCTACTTCTCTGAAGTACAGGTCAATACTAAGGGACTCTGGCTAACAAAGTTTGCAGATGACTGCAAACTGGGAGCCACTATTTAATCTCCAAATGATGGTGATACTCTACAAAAGAGCCTTACAGAAACAGATACTTGTTGCCAGAGCCATGGGCTCAAGCTCAATGCCAAGAAATGTATAGTTATCCCCTTTGGGAAAAAGCATGTACCCGTGAATTACCACATAGGTGGCAGTACACTAAACACCGAAAGTGTGATAGGAGACTTAGGGACACAGGTGGACAGTGGTCTCACCTTTGATAACCACATTGCCACAACAGTCAGGAAATCCTTCTATGTGGCATACCACATCACTAAGGGCTTTTCATCCAGAAAAAAGGAGGTCATCGTCCCACTGTACTCATCCCTCATTAGACCCATTATAGACTACAACACCCCATTTGGTATGTACCTCTCAAGACACCTGCAACAACTGGAAAGGCCACAGAAATACCTCACTAAAAGAGTCACAGGCCTAAAGCAGATGCCCTATGCTGACCGCCTTAAAAAACTCCAGCTATACTCTGTCGCATATCATCTACTCAGAGGCGATCTCTGCTTAACATACAAGGCCATGTCAAACCCAGAGCTGTTGGACATGCTACACTTAAAGAAATCCCAATCCCTCAGGGCCACATGCTCCAGGGATCTAAACCTTGTCATCACAATAAACAAAACATGCTGGAGGTATATAGGTTCCTGACCCAGAGACTCCCCAGACTCTGGAATGGACTTCCCATACATGTCAAGCAGAGCACCTCTTTGGCCATCTTCAAAAGGAACCATGACGATTGGATTGGAGAAAGGAAATTCACCCTGGGGATCATGTAAGTCGCCCTGCTAGACAGGGGTCCAGGAAGTAAATAGTGTGGAAAGAAATAGCCAAGGAATTGTTATGGCTAGGCTTGTATAGGGCCTAGGGCTGATAGCCTAGTACCAACCTATGAACCTATATATATGGCCCCCAAGTATGCATCAAAGTCCAGAATGTTTAAGATTTTTGCTTAGAAGTATTTACATAGGTACTATTATAGGACAAGTTGACCGCAGTAGACTTTTTCCTCAGGTAGACATCAAATGCTGGAAGTGTGATGGGAAACAGAGAGTTAATTTGGAACATTTTTGGGAAGTGTAACAAGTTGTCAGATTTAAAAAATTCCCTAGAGTACTTTGCCAGAAGTTTTCAGGAAGCAAATTGTTATAACTAAGGGAAAGAATATTTTGACCTGTGACTCCAGCTCTGAATTGCCTAAACACAGTAAGGCCTTATTAAGTTTAATACTGTTGGTGCCAAAAAAAAGCAATTACTAGAAAATGGAAATGAAAATCTACGCCAACAGTAACTCAAACACTGAATACTGTAAGGGAGATAGAAGAACTGGAAATAGGATATTTAGAAAAGGGAAGGAGCAGATTGTATAGAGAGAAATTTGTGGGTGTAATATATGAATTATAATGTTGAAGATTAGGATTGAGGCTTAAGGGTGGTAGGAAATGAGCAGTTCATATAACAGAGTGAATGGGAATTATGGCATGAAAATAATGTGAAATATCACTATGGTTTTGTTTTATATTTCTATTAATGTTTGTGGACCTATGTCACTATTGCAATTGTAATTTAGCAAAAAAAGTTTTCTTCTGCCCTGATAATAAAAAGTTAGCTAACTAAATAACTGTATTAATGGCTAAAGCCAAAAGTTGGCCAGTAATGACCTGTTCAGGTATGGCTTCAATGGCTTAAGATTCCAAATAAATAAATATCCACTTGGATGCTATTGTCAAAACAGCCAAGAACATTTGCATAAAAGTGATTAAATTAGTCATGCTTAACCTATACTAAGAAATCCATGCTGATGTTGATTGACACACACATATATGTATGTATGCATAGGGACTAGCTTAAGTAAGGCCTTCTCCATATATTTACTCAGGAAAATAGGTGGCCTTATTGGGCACTTCTATCTCCAACCATAAAAATTGGAACCTCTAGTAGCTGTTTTCTAGAGATTTGGGATTTATTCTGGTTGTAAAGAATAGGTAAACAGTTCAAACCCAAAATAGTCTGAGGGGGTGGATCATCTCCTACTAATCACACAACTACACAAACTAGGCTTTAGCAATGATGTACTCACTGGCTGTCAAACTATTTTCTTTAACTATTCCTTTTCAATTCTAAATTGTGAACAAAACTTCTCATCAGCAACACTGAACTTGGGTTATAACCATGTATAATAAATGTTAATCCTAATACTGGACATAAATTAAACTCACTTTATCTAGAACATTATGGTATACAGTAAGTAATTATATATGTATTAATGTCTTGTATTAAGTCTATGTGATATCAGCACATTTGAGTCCGGAGATACGGAATTTCATGCAGTTTTTGCACTTGGGTGATTATGAATGAAAGTTTATTTTGACTTGACAAGGGTACCACAAGATTTCATTCTAGGCCCTATACTTTGTCGGTTTATAAATATTATATCCACAACATATCCAAATTCAATAACCCTTAATGCAGATGATACCCTCCTTTACTGTTCAAGCCCTACTATAAAAATAGAAGACACCCTACACTAAGACTTTATACTTCTGAGATAACAAAATAACACTGAATATTGGTTTTCAGTAATACAAAAAAAATAAAAATGAATTATTCTAACAGACATAAAGACAAAATTAAGTTTAGTCCTATAAATTATTAGGTCTTAAGATGATCCTTCCCTAACATTCACCCTTTACACCAAATACATGACTGACAAAGTAATCCAAAAACTAAAAATGTGCTATTCAATGACTAGTCAACTAAGAACTGAATCTAGGTCTGTGCTACCAGTCACTGGAGAGCTTGAGAACTGCTTTTCAAGAAGCAGCTTGGAATTGGTGCTTCTATTTTGCTTCTGGTGACAGAAGGAACAGAGGGCCATTATATTATTTCTGAAGACTGCTGACATTTTTAAATAATTTATTGTGTTTTCTGCATTTTTTCAAGATGGAGTATATTTGCTTTTCCTTGGTCTAGCTGCTGCTACTGTGCTTTGAAATTGTATTAATTTTATTAAATTTACTGAACTTGCACTTCATTATTGAACTGATTGCTACTGTTTTAAATTTATTTATTTATTTACATTTGTTAACCGGGAGTGTCCGACTGGACATAGGTCCATTTTTAGCGGAGGCCTGGGGAGAAAAGCTCCACAGTTAAAATAGACAGTAGTTACATTGGATTACATAGCGATTAACAATTTAACATAGCAATTACTTAAAACATATTTACAGATGAAGAACATAGTACATCAGTAGGCAACTAGAATATTTATCTGTGAAGTACATAACAGAGATTAACAAATGTTACAATAAGAAGTTCCTGCTGTATAATAAGTACTAGGCGTATAAGTATCTGAGCTTGCTATGATCAAGGTAGTTAGTGGAGCGGAAAGAAAGGCAGTGGTTGGATGGGGTGGGTGATATTAGAGTGGGAGTTGCAAGGGCATGGCCAGCATGTTTTTAGGTGCACTTTTAATAAAGTTTTGAAGTGGGTGCATGATGGTATTGAGGTAATTGTGGATGGGAGGAAGTTCCATAATTTGGCTATGGTGCAAGAGAATAGTGCTTCACCAGCAGAGTTATTGGCTTTAGTGATCTGCAAGTGATTTTTGTTGCTGGATCTTAGTGGTCTAGTGGTGCGATAGGGTTGGAGTAGATTCTGGAGGGATGGGACATTTAGTGGATGGTTTACTAGTTTGTGGGCGAGTGAGCGTTGATACCACTGAAGGAGGTGAGGGAGTTCAAGCCAGCCCAGTTCAGCAAGTGAGAGACAGTGGTGACTATGGTAGGATACCCCTGTGGCGATTTTGTTTTAGCAGGTCTCTAGCTTGTTTAGATCGCATTGCCTTAGGTTGGTATATACTGGAGAGGCATAAAGTATGGTGGAGATAAGGTGGGAATTTGCTATTGAAATCTTTGCTGCTTTGGTGAGAAGTTGCTTATTTCTGTATAATGCTCCTAGTTTTTTGTGGACTTTTTTTTATGGTCATGGACATGTGGATGTCAAATTTTAGTTTATTATCCATTTCCACTCCTAGCAATTTGGTGTGTTCAGTTGGGTATATAGTGATGTTGTCTTTTGCTGTGATGTTAAAGTGAGAGTTGTTTTGAGTATGTTTGGTGGGTTGGAAGATGAGTAGTTTAGTTTTGTTTGGGTTGAGTATTAATTGGGCATCGGATAACCAAGTTTCAACAGAGGAAAAGGCTTCCTGTGTGACTTTTTGCAGGTTTGGGTAGGGTCTGGGCTGAGCAGATGATGGTTGAGTCATCTGCGTATTGTATGAGTGTGCCATGTTTAGTGGCAGAGGCTAGATTATTGGTGAAAACAGAGAAGAGTAGGGGTCCAAGGATGGATCCTTGGGGAACCCCTATGGAGACAGGTAGTTGGGGAGATATGTAATTTTGCCATACAATGGATTGTTGGCAGTCAGACAGGTAACTCTGAAACCAGCTCGTGACCGACTGAGAGCAGGATAGGTTATTGAGGACAGAGATAAGTTGTTTATGTGGGACCATGTCAAATGCTTTTGATAGGTCTAGGATAGTAGCAGAGGACAGAGAGCCATTGTTTTTATGCTGAAGGACAGTGTTAGTAAAGGAAAGTAAGGCAGTGGTGGTGCTATGGTTTGGTCAGAAACCAAGCTGAGTATTGGAAAGGAGGTTGTTAGTAAGGAGGTAGTCTGAGACCTGAGAGTGTATGCATCGCTCTAGTATTTTGGAGAGTGGAGAGAGAATAGCTATGGGGTGGTAATTTAGTTCTGTGGAGGGTCCGCCTTTGTGGAGGGGAATTATATGTGATACGTTCCACAGTGTGGGAACGTAACTTTCTGACAGAGATTGGTTAATCAAGATGGATACTGGGTAGGCCAGAGCATCAGCTGCGATTTGTAGGTATTCACTTGGAAGGTTGTCTGCTGCTAATTTGGTGGGCTTAAGTTTAGTTAAGAGTTTTTTTATGTTGGAGGTATGTACAGGAGAAAAAGAGAAGGCAGTAGGGAGATTACTAGTTGAAGGTGTGGGTTGGAGGGGAGGGGGGTTGTGTTGTTCAGCTAGTGATAGTATGGTTTGTGTGAAGTGTGTGTTGAATGAGGCAGCAATATTTTCTGAGGAGTGAGGGATGTTAGGAGGAGGGGTACTGACTTTACCTGAATGGAGGATGGAATTTATGGAGGACCAGAATTGTTTGGGGCTGTGTTGGGAGGAGCCTAGGGCAGACTGGTAGTATTGGAATTTGTCCTGTTTTATTAGTTTTTTAACTCTATTGCGCAGTTCTAGGAATTTCTGTCTAGTTGAGGGGGTTTTGGTTTTGCGCCAGTGCTCCCAGGCTTTATCCCTGTTTTTCATTTCTGACTTAGTGGTTTTCTGTAGCCATGGGGAGGGTTGTGCTTTGGTTCTGGAAAGTTTTATGGGTGCATGGTTATTAAGGATGCTCAGGAAGGTAGTATTAAAAAAATTCAACTGCGTCATCAAGACTGAGGTACTTTAGAGGATGCCAGTTACATTCTTTGAGGGATAAGATGAATGTGAGTGGATTAAAGTTTAGTTTTTTATGTATTTGACGGTAGATGACAGGCTTAGCTTGGTATAGGTATTTTTTGAGTAGGAATGTTGGGGAGTGATCACTGAGGCTATCTGATAAGCAGCCTGTTATATATGACTGGGGGCTCTTACTGACTAGTATCCAATCCAGGGTAGTGTGCTTGCTGGAGTTTTTATTTATCCTGGTTGGCGAATGGACTAGGTGGGTGAAGCCATGAAGGTTTACATGATGGGTTGGATGGTTGCCAGAACAGGACTGCCAGTCAATATTGAAATCACCTAAAATTATAGTTTCTTGTGGGAGATGGTGGGTAGACCAGCTGAGGAGGTTTTCTAGTGGAGGGATGTTTTGGCCAGGTGGGAAATAGCATCCAATTATGTTGATGGTTTTGTTTTGGTTTATTTTGAGGTTGGTATATATTATTTCTTCATTGCCTATTTGTGGAGCTGATGATTTTAAGATCTGGATGTTTAGATGCTGTTTAAATACTATAGCTACACTGCCTCCTTTCTTGTTTAGCCGGTCTACTCTTAGTATGCCGTAACCTGTAGGGAGTATTTGCTCACTAGTAATGTGAGGTTTTAGCCAGGTTTCTGTCTGGATGACTATATCTGGGGAGTACAAGTCTATGGTGGCATGGAGTTCATGGACTTTGTTGGATATACTTCTAATATTTAGGCTTAGTAGAAGGAAGTCACTTGGCTTTCTATTGGCTGTAATATGGGAGAAGTTGTGGTTTCTAGTCCGATTATGAGGATTGGGGTTGGAGATGGTACGGCCAAGGTTGGGGTGGATGCCTCCACTTAGGGCTAATGTTGATATGCATGAGGTTATTAGTTTTCTCAGTTTTTGAATGTGTTTGTTTATAAGGGAAACTTTATGATTGTGCTCTGTGGGTAATAGGTATGGTGGGAGGGTTACGTTGTAGGGATGCTTTATGTTTGAGTAATATAGTTGGCAGAATATGTGGGAGGTGCATAGGGATGGTTCTTGAGTTGGTGGGAGGGGAGCTGAGTGAGGGTGAGACACGAGTGGTGGTGTGAGTAGTACAGTGGTAGTGGTTGAGTGGGGAATGATGCTTTGGTAGGATGTAAGATATGCAAGGAGAGTGCATGCAGTGAGCATAAGTAAGGTATGCTTGTACATGTTAGTTGAGGAGGTGTAATAGTGGGAAGATGGAGGAGGTAGTGTTGGGTTAGCACTGTGGTTGGCTATTGGAAAGATGGGAGGGGTTTGTAAGTGTAATAAAGGTGGGACCACTAGGGGCGGGAGGGAATAGGGAGCAGGGTGGGGAGCGAAACAGGTAGAGACCCTGTTAATTGCTCTTATGAGGGGGCTGGAAACAATCAGGTAACAGAGTTAACTGATAAATGAACATATGATGGTGACAAGGGTGGTTGTAGTTTTAAAAATGGTGCCTGCCACAGGCAATATTTATTAACTTGCAGTGTTTAAATGCTCTTTAAATGTAGTAAAAGTACTTTTGGTGTAGAAATTCCCTGTTTTCTCTAAGTGTTGCTTTCTGAACTTCTTGCACTGAAATCACCTTGCTGTACAGCAATCTAACCTGGGGATACATTGATTTTGTTGCTGCATTGCACTTGAGGGCTCCTTTTTGCTGTGTATTTACATGAAGACGACCAGACCATCCATCTTGTGGCAGAAAATATTTGTCTAGTCTTTTTGAGATGGAAAGCACTCCAGAAGAGCTCAAAGTGCATTTGTTTATTGTCCAGAGGGCTCAGGAGATAGATTTTTAGTTTCTTTTCTGTTGCTATAAATTTGGGCACATTTTTATAGTTCTGTGCTCTATTCCACAGAGCTCTGGAAAGCTTGACATGCTTGCCTGTGACTGAAAAGGGTTCCCACTGTATCCATTGTCATCCAGGCAAAGATAAGTTATTGGATATGATTTACTGCCATTTCACTTAATTTCTGAATTCATCCCTACTGTTTTACAGCATTTAAAGTACTTCTCGTGTAGAAATTGCATGTCTTCTCTAAGTGTTGTTTTCTAAACTGTTTCCATTTAAATTGCCTTGCTGTAGGATTATCTATCCAGGGAATAAGTTATTTTGTTGTTGCACTGCACTTAGGATTTCTTTTTGCAGTGTTTTTACATTAAGAGCACCAGATCATCCATCTTGTGGCAGAAGGTGTTTGTCTGGGCTATCTGAACAGGGAAGAATCTAGAAGAGAAGAATAGGTGTACTTATTTACTGGCAGGAGCACTCAGGAGTTAGATTTTCATTTATTTTACTATAAAATTAGGCATGCTTGCACACAGCTGCTCACTGCGCAGCAGTGGATGGCAGTGCCCTGTAAAGACACAAATGCTTGGACAATAAGGTTTACCTATGTAACTACTATTAGGGCTGTAACTTGTAACGCAGTGAGGCATTACATGGTGTTAAGTACAGAGCAGTTAACTTTAATGTCTAACAGCACTAATATCATATCTTAGTACTACCTAACTCTAGTCCCTAAGCCTAGAGACCACCTTAAAAGACCTCTGTATAACCCATTCCTCAAACCATAATAGCCTACCCTAATAAAGGTCCATAAACTTGGACATGCAATTTCAAATGTCTCCATAACCAGCTTGGTGGATGTGGGCATCCTGATACAATATAGCATTTACCTCATGTTCACAAACAATCCTTTAATCCTTAAAGAAACTAACACAGTATGCAGGAGACGTACATACACAATTTCCTTGGAGACAAAAATCTCACTTAGAAACAAGGTTGTCAAGAGCAAACTACTTGCACTACACAGTGCCCACCACACAACACAGACCATCCTATGTTAAGGCACTAAAAAGCAATCTTCCCAAACCTCAAAGACCTCCTAAGCCTACATATAGCATCACCTATCTTCAGTAATCTGAAATACACACACAAATAGCAGCACCAACCACCACACATATGCCTATACCTAAGAATGAAGCCCGTAAGGCAAGTAAATAGTTTACCCAGGACTCTTGTCATATGGGACTCCATTGTATGACACACGCCCCACTGACGAGAATGGCCAAAGAGAAGGTAATGGTTAGTTGCTCATCTGGAGCTTGGATCCATCAGATTATGCATGCACTCAGTGTACTATAGGTACCAGTATGATTCCATCATAGTCTATGTGGGTGGAAATTAAATGAGATGTACCTCAGTGGACTACATGAAAACAGACATTATGGATCTGTCTGAATATGTATCTCAAGCAAGCATGAGCCATGAATTAAGTAGCATCCTACCTTCACCAAGGATAATGCCAAAGTATGAACAAAAAACTATTGATTTAACAACTGGGCTAATTTCTGGTGTCATTCTGGAGGGATTCAATATTTATCAACAAGGCAGGATATGGTTAAGAGACCACATCACTTTGCCAAGGACCATTGGTCTGCACCTATCCTCTTTCTTTCTGGATATTGGCTAAAATGTTATCCACCACCTTAGAGCCATTTTGGCAATGCTAAACTGACAAAACTGCCAACATAGCAAATAAACACTAAAATCACCTAAAATGTGTTCCTGCTCAATGCTAGTAGCCTTAACAAGAAACTCCACACCCTACAAGCTCTCCTCACTCTAGAGAATATAGTCATCTGTGCCTTTACTGAGCCATGGTTTACAGCCTCATGAAGTACTCCAGCAGTGCAAGACTTCAGTGTCTTCCACACTTTTATACCACCAGCTGCACAGATATGGACTAAAGCTAGAGGTGTCTCAAACTACATTAGCAACAAATATACCTCTAGGTTGGTTAAACAGGATGATACTCTTGAGTTCACCCACATGTAGATCACCACAGATAAAGTCCCTTACCCCATACTAGCAAACTACAGGGCACTATCAATGCCCCAAGAATTCCATAACTTGTACAAAGACCTGCTAGAGGGACTCACCATCCAGACAAATACCCTATTCATGGGAGACTTCTACACACTGGAAACATACACTGCCTCCAACTTGTAGGCACAATGCTTCCTGGACATTAACACAAATACTCTTGACCAGATAGTGCACACTCTAATCAGAGGTTCACACACACAGGACTTGGTAATCAGCAATACGTCAAAGCACTGCACCCCCCCTCCATGTTATGCTCTCACTGGTGAAATCAGTTCATAATCAGTTTCTTTTGAAAAACAACTTAACATGGAAACCCCAGCAAAACCTGTAAAAGTTAGGGATTATTCTAAGGCAAACCACATCCTATTAAGCGACAGTCAAAATTCAGTGCCACTCCAGACACTAAGTTCACAGCAACCTATACAGAATTGTTCACAGAAACCCTGTACAACCATGTAAATGGCTGCATAGTCTGCTGTACCTAACATAAGTAAGCCTAAAACAACCCCCAAAAAACAAACTACATTGGTGGAATTTTAACCTTAACAGGTTTTATAACAAAAGGAAAAAAAGTCATGGCCAAAATAAAAAAGAACTCTCATAATGGCAAAAGCTCACTTATTAAACTAAACAGAAAACTAAAAGGACTAATTAAATGCAGCAAGGCAAATTAGGTCATGATAGCCTCTCGGTTTAAAGACAACCACAAGGCCTTCTACAGCTATGTCCAAAAGCATACAGGTAGCACACAGCAGTGTGCCAAACTGGTGGTAAATGGTATTACCTTCACTGAGCAGAGTGACACAGTGAATGTGCTGGCTGACAAATTCAGCTCAAACTTCACCCCAACTCTCCATCTGCCTCCCCTCGTGACATGCCTACTAGTATAACCCCCCAACTATTACAGGAAGCAGATCATGGTGGCACTCACGGCCAAAAAACACATCCTCAATGGGCATACAGAGTATCCTGGGTTACCTCCTAAATAGCTTGAAACATGACCTATCAGGATTACTTGAGTCACTTTTGCATTACAATCTGAAAACAGGCTATGTCCCACAAGAATGGGGGAATGCAACTTTTATCCCTCTTTACAAGTATGTATCATCAACTGACCCCAAAACTACAGGGGTCTATATTAGAACATCGAAGTTTCAAAACTTCGAATGTTCTAATGTCAAACCCTATTCAGTGAAAGCTGAAAATATCGATGCAACAGAAAACCGATTTTTTTCCTAGGGAAAAAATGTGGTTGTCCATTTCTTTTGCTTCGGTATTTTCAGCGCTGTGGTGGAAAGCTGCAGGTCGGGTTCAGGTAAGTGTGTAATTGAGTGAGGGTTAGGGTAGTTAGGGTTAGGTATGTGAGCGATTGTGTGGACGTGAGGGTTAGGGCGGGTTAGGTATGTGTGCGATCGTGTGGACGTGAGGGTTAGGGCAGGGTAGGTGAGTTAGGGCGCGGGTAAGATGAGTGTGCAATAGTGACGGACGTTAGGTTTAAGGTAAGTGGATAGTTAGTGATGTGTGTATAGTTTAGTGTAGGGTTAGGTGTAAGATTTTAGGTGTGTGTGTGGATTGCTGTTTGTTTGGTGTGCTTGTGTTGTGTGTGTTTTGGAACAGCAAATTTTTTCCCTAGGAAAAAAAAAAATCGCTGTTATGTATGTTTGATGTTTTCAGCTTTTGCTGAACAGGGTTCGATATCGGAACATTCGAAGTTTTGAAACTTCGATGTTCTAATATAGACCCGAACTACAGACCCATTCATCTGACTAGTCTAATATACAAAGCCATGGAATGAATTATCAAATAAAATGATCAACAAAGACATTGGTAATCTACAGACAGTGGACCTTCCCAGTTTAGCTTTGGCAAAATAAGGTTATGCCTTAACATGGCAGACTTCTCTGAGAGGGTTGCCAAAGCAATGGATATAGGGAAAATGGTGCACACTGCCTAACTAACCTGGATAAGGAATTCAATACAATGCACCACTCAGGTATTGTTGACAAACTCACTGAACTAGGCATAAATCCCTGCATAACTTGGCGGATTGCCAGCTGGCTCACAAATACGATGAAGAAGTCAAGATTGGTGAGCCCACCTTCACACAGAGAACAGTCATCAGCAGAGTACCTCAGGGCACAGTGCTGGGTCCACTCCTCTTTACCATCTACCTCTAAGAGGTCAAGGCTAACGTCAAGGGTCTCTGGCTCATCAATTTTGCAGACAACTGCAAACTGGGAGAAATCATAGACTCCCCATGACAGTAACATCCTTCAAGAGCATCTAACACAAATGACTGGTGCCAAAATCATGGATTAAAATTCAATGCCAAGAAGGCCATTAGAGTGGCTAGCCCAACCAGGTTATTTACTCCATCAGAAAGACACTCTAAGAGTTGACCCCTGGCCTTTGGCCAACAAGGAGCCAAGGTTGTAAGAAAAACATTTTATGTTGCCCAACTTATAAGTAAGTTTATGGCATCCAGGTCCAAGGAAGTTACAGTAGCAATTTACTCAGCCCTTCTCAGACCTATCATTGAGTATAATGCCCCCTTTGGCATGCACCTGACCAGATATATGCAAGAGTTGGAATGCCCACACAGGTTCCTCACCAAACAGAATCCAGGGTATTAACACACTGTCTTATACAGATTGCCTTAGTCTCCTAAGGTTACCGAGAGGTTATCTATGCCTGGCATACAAGGCATCCACAGATCCAGCCCTGCTGGACCTTTTGCACATCTGCAAAATGAATAGTATCAGAAACACTAGATCCAAAGATTTAAACTTTGCTTGTGACAAACAGAGCATGCTGGTGAGACAGATACATGTCTCAAAGAATCCCCATGCTCTAGAATAGGCTCCCATCCATGTGAAGCAGACTACATCTCTAACCCTATTCAAACATAACCTTGACCATTGCATGGGAAATCAAAAATTCACACCTGATCTAGCCCCCAAGTCTCTGATAAACAGAGGCGGACAGTAAATATTCCCTAGCAAACATACCTCCCCCTGACTAAACCTTTAGCAATCTCCTAACATAACCCTCCAAATGTTACATGGGGTCACAACTGGGTTGGGTTGGGTTGTGTGGCTAGGCATATAAAAGTCCTGGTTGTAGTTAGCCTAGTATATATCTATGAACAAATCCACAGGACAGAATTAAAGGCTCTCATTAATATAACTAAATTGCCAACATCCTTCAAACCACTCCAAATCAAGTGTGCTGCTTCACTGATTTATCACCTAGAAATAAACACTACTGTAGTACTCTTAAGAAAGAGAACTGTCTTTCTATAACCACATGGGTTACTTTATTCCTCTCTGTAATTACAATCATCATGCCCATCTCTGCCCAATAAACTCTGCATTAAAACTTTATCCCATGATCTTACACATCAACATAAATATAGCAACATTAATAAAATTACAGTTCAAAAAACTTATGAAAAATATTTTTATAAAATATCAGTAGCTAACTGGAACGTAACTACCTAAAGAATTCCCTTTAGAAAAAGGAAGCTTGAAATACCTGAAGAAACTTTGCAAAATAAGTGTTTCATGGACACTGAATACTACCATCCATTTGTGCACCAACATAAACAGGCCTTCAGGTTTAAAACAGACTATACATTTTTTTGGCTCTACAATATTCTAATAGTTAAAATATTAATCTACTGGAAAATTTGCACAATAGCCTCCACATAATCAGAACATATGAAAATATCGGTGGTGCAGCGGTATTGTTGTTGCCTCACAGCAAGAGGTTCTCCTGTTCGATTCTCGGCTTGGGTTGGGAGTGCCTTCTGTGTGGAGTCTGCATGTCCTCCCCGCGGTCGAGCGGGTGTTTGGGCATGCCTTCGTTGAAGGTTGGGCTGGCAACTCGACACCATAAAAACCAACTGCCAATCATTAG
The DNA here is from genome assembly GCF_019279795.1 of Protopterus annectens. NCBI lineage: Eukaryota > Metazoa > Chordata > Ceratodontiformes > Protopteridae > Protopterus > Protopterus annectens. The sequence continues at coordinate 94,387,723 of NC_056729.1, read as the reverse complement.
CGGACCGGAGTTCCTCTGTGGCAACCCCTAACCGGGAAAAGCCGAAAGACAAACAACAACAACATGAAAATATCACATCCACAAATCCTGTTAAAGCTAAACACTCCCTTATGAAACAAGGTATTCAAAGTGCTAACATGTCTTTTGTAAATAAAAGCTCTTCCTATTCAAACACAAAGACCTGCAAACTTTGTACCCATAGCCTATACTGACAAGCAATATTGTTTATAGCTGCTTGCCATACAAACCTGCCACAAAGCTGAAGAATTTTTCTGTAGGACTCTCTGTACACTTTTCAATATCTTGTAGATAAACCACAGCTTAACAACTTTTCAGTAACATTCTCTACACCTGTTCCTATACTACGTCTACAAAACTGTATCAATAATGAATTCACAACATACACATAACTACTGTATACTAGAAATATTATTTTAAAACTTTGTAATTGCCAATTAACATTATAAATAATCTTACCTTATTTAAGAAATAATTGGATAATATGGTTTTGAATTTGGTTTATTACTCCAAATTTGTGGGATCGGTGTTCCTTGATGTGTTCTTCAACACTGAATATTGTCACTTGTCCTATAAAACCTATGAGACATTGGCTGTGGCTGAAAAAGTTTGCTGGCCAGCCTACTTGTAGCATTATATAAAATAAAATAAATACATAAATAAATAAACAAGTCATGTTTAAAAAAAATAACACCGTCTTCATTGTTCAGTAGAACATTAGCTCAGTCCACCATAAACCACAAGTCTTCACCAGTTTAAATGTTCCAAGAATGATACCAGCCTTGATTAAAGGTTTTCCTATCCTGAGCAAAATTCCCCTCTACTATCATCCACCTTGCTAGTTTGAACTGTCATCAGCAAAATCACTTTGCTTATTCACAAAATTATTAAACTTTACTCACAAAATGGGGAGCATGGACATTAAATATTCCCTTTAGTCATACCTTTAATATAGTCTCATAGGGAAAAAGCCATTCCATAAACAGAAGTGATTGATATCAATATGAACTCAAATGATATCAGTACCAAGTTACATCCACCAGAATCTCATCTGGAAAAGCATTCACCAAAAAGGGCATCCTCCACACTGTTAATCAACTATTTGTTACAGCATCTGTGTTTGTTCCAGTTAAATATCGGAAATGGCTCCTGGTGCTCTAGATTCAGAATGGCCTTAGCAGACTAACTGCTATTTTTCTGAAATACTCATCTTCATGAATGAGGCTTTTTCCTTTGCACAGCATCCATGCATAAGTCACAAGCATCTTGATTTTCAGGATTACATTCCCTAACTGCCTTAACTGCCACCCACGAGTCTTCAAAAGTCTGAAACACTCTCAGAATATGCACCATAAAATGTTGGGTAAAGCATATGAACCCTTATCTTTTATTTTTTTACATGACATAAGCCCCCCAAAATGCACCCTTCTTCCTCACGTCCACAACTGTCAGCATTCTCAAATAATATTCTCTTATACTCAATTTGGTATATTTTACTATGGTGCCCTAACAAAATCAGCAGTTTATTTTTCACCATAAATTATTAAAATATGACCAGAATTTATCTATATCTTCCAGGCATCAAAGACATTCTATGAGCTCACAATGTTAATTTGAGTCAAATACAGCCCAGTCCATTTGGGCAGCTTATTCTACACGCAAGTTACACAGTCACCTCCTTTCATCTTCCTGGAAACTCTGAAATTCCAGATGTTCTTACTTCCAGTATTAATTGAGCTACTGTTTTTGCTTTTAACACATGGACATTCAACTGCAGATTAATTTATAGATGGTATGAAATATAAATATAATGGTCTGGAATTACAAAATACTGTTAAGTCTCTACGTTTATTATTATTATTAATGCAATAAAGTGAATATAACAGCTGTATTACTTGGCTTTTATACACTTACACATTAAGGACAGTTTATTGCGTTTTCTTTTTCAAATAAATTGTAATTATGAAGCATCTGTTAAATAAGTATATAAGTGATCTTATACTTATTTCATAAAGAAGTACTATTTATAATTTCAAATGTGTCTTTTTCATGACAAAGTAATGCTTATGAAGTTGATGTAGGAAGATGTAAAATCTAGTTAATTTGATAATGTATGCGACACCCATGAGCACTACACCAGGCTACAATTATATTTTAAATGTCTTAATAGTCTGACCTTGTAAGGCATTAGTATAATACCTATTTTCCCTCCACTGTAATTCCTCTCCTCAACCCTGTTCTACGCTTACAAAATAAACATATGATTATAACAATACTCTATCTAGTAGAACACTTCTGTCTGTATCATACAATTGTAAAGTCTGTCTGTCTCATGAAAATAGTCTCCTTATAAAAATCTAACATATGTAAGTAATTTGCAAGATTGTTTTAACTAATGGACCATTAATGTGAATTTCTTGGTATATACAAAATTTTCAATATGGTTATGTAACAAGTTAAAAAAATCAATGTTGTGGCATCCCTGCCTTGGGCCAGTAATCAAGGAGTCTCAATCTTTACCAAAGACACTAGTGATGGCCATTCACTTGGAACAAAAAAAGATACACACAGTATTTCCAGATGCAGATCTCTGCACTAAACACAATGTCCCTTAAGAGCACACTCCCATCCTGGGGCTGGGTTTCTCTCTTTCTCACTAGGCCCCAAATAAGACCCCGCACTTAACACAGCTGTAGAGTTTTGTTCTCAGCCAAGTCCTCCACTATCCTCCCTGTGAAACTAGTGCTCTGTGTCCCTGCTCCAAGTAGCTGACACACACTCTCTGATATTTGATTTTCACACATACACACATCTGGGAAAGGCTGGCACAGATTTACCAGCTATGCCCCCTCTGTCCAGACTACAAGGTAGATATTGCCACCAGAACACTCCAAAACCAGCTAGTCTAAGGCTCTTACAAGGGTACCCAATTATATTTTTAATGATAATGTATATGTTCTCCAAAGACAGGTTTATATTATTTCTTCTATTGTTTTTCTCATTAAATTCTATATACCTCTTTATTCCCAAATTTTATACTTCACATAAAAATGGCCATTCATTGTAAAATATATATCCCCCTATCTTTATGTCAGCTAAACTTTTACTTTTATCTTTATTTAAAGCCATCGCTATCACATCTAGACACTCATTTGTGTAAATTACTACTTATTTTTATCCACGTTTTTGCAATTATTATGTCTTTTATTTATATGTGTGTGTGTTAACAGGACTAGGATTTTTAACCCTTTGGGCGTTATATACCCTGCCTCCTTCATTTTGTAATTTATTCAATTTCTATCACATTATTAACCAATGCAAACAGTATACAACTCACTGGGCATCCCCTTCTTACACCACTCTTCATATACACCTCTTGGCTTAACCAGCTATTTACAAGTATTTTTACTTTATTATTACTCTACTTAACATACATAATTTCCTAACTTTCTCACTTATATTCTTTCATTATTACCCATAAAAATGTCATGCCCAGTTGCATCAAAGATATCCTACCATGAGATGTTATAACCATTATTATTCAATACTAATCAGTCTCCAGTTTAACTGTCTATCTTCTGTATGAATTTAAGTATTCCACTACATAAATTCTTTACACATAAAATTTTCATTTAACCATTCATTCAAAATCTTAAAAATAGATATTTTTCCCAATTCCTTAAATTCTTATACATGTCATACCCTATCCTGGTCCTGCAGCTAAATCTATATTTACTTGTCCTAATACTTTACCTAGCTCATATAAAGAATCTCCTTTTCTGTTAAAAAATATGGAAAGTAAAAACTTTAACTATTTTTTTTTTCTTGAAACATTTCTTGTTCTTATTGTACTACACTATTCATACTCCTTTCCTGAATTCTTCCTAATTTTCCTTTTACATTTTTAAAATTTCTCACATTACACCATCTTCCTTTACTAACCTGCTTAAGTAACTCAATACTATTTTTCCATGTAAAAATATCTTTGCTTAAATAACAATTCTTACATTTTTTTCTTGATTTTTTTCATTTAATTATTTTTCTGTCAGAAAAACTATCAATATGTTCTAAATCTTCCAGTGCATCATGTTCTTTTATATTTTTCTTTCTCTACTTTTCTCACATCATAGTGCCACTGTAAAAAACATTTTTCATATTTTCCTTAAATATCCACCATTCTGTCCATTTTTTATGAAATGTTTGCATAGTAATGATCCTTCTATAACTGTATTACTACTCTCTTCCCTTCCATTCTGTGCTTTCTCATTTATCCTTTTTATTCATTTGCCTATTTTTATACATTCCTTGTTTTCCTTCATCTCTAGCCACATTGCAAGATGATCCGAAAATCCTGTTTCAACTACCTCCCCTTTTTCTATAACTAAAGCTTCTGATAATATGAAATAATTTGAGTTCTATACATAGCCCTTTTGGGACAAAAAAAAAAAATCATGGACTTACAAAGTTAAATCTGATGAAATAAGCTTTCAATGTCTTTACAATTGTATAATGTTATAATTCTGTATATTTCTTTCCATTTTAAATTTACAATGATCAATCTACCAATGTTTGCTAAAATTATACCCATCGTGTTTACCATATTTCTACAGAATACAGCTAATCCTGAACATCTGTCATTTCCCAAACTCCACATTATCTTTCCTCCCCATAGTTTGTTTGTATTCTTTCTTCATTTGATAAAAATTGTGTTTTCTGATATAATTACATCTACATCACATGTATTACACCACTCCAAAACCTCTGTTTTTCTTACTATATTCTTAATACTAATCACATTTACAGAAAACATGCTAAAATTTTAAATTTACCCTTTTCCTTAGATTCATGGTTGCATAGCTAAATTACTAGATACCTTAATGGGCCATTCTAAGTCTAACTAATTTCTCTCCCAAAAGGTAAGAATCTAACACAGTACCGTCAGTCAAACACCTTAACCATTACACCAACCCCACCCATTAGCTGTACATATTCTTTTTCATCCAATTTCCTTTCTTGTTTTTTTTCTTTTGTACTGCTGCCTTTAAATTTTTTTCTGGCTTTTACCAATATATTTTTTTCTATTACTATCACCCAATTTATGTCTTCTTCGCTTATTTCAGATCCTTCTTCACCAGAGCTAGAATCTGCCCCCCTTTTTCTCAGTGTTGCCTCTACACCTGGAATAGAAACAGGAAGTGCTCATGCAAAATGGGTCCCACTCACAACGAGTATAGGAAGTTCCCCCAATGCCAGAGCCAAATGTATTTTTTCTCATCTAATTTTTCTTCTGTTTCTACTACTTCTAAATATCTTCTTTGTAAAAATGAAGAGTAAGGGGAAAAAGCAGAAAATGAACAATCTATCCACACATGACCAATTTTGTTATACTTATAACATTTCAATTCACATTCTTTGCATCATGTCCCGTTTCCCCCAAATAAAACATGTTTTTCTATGACAGTTACTTACCAACAGTCCTTTTCAACGCACACAAAAATCATTTTGGGCTGTCCTCGGTATTTTACAACCCTATTCTCCTCTGAATTCATCATGCTTGGCATAAGCATAATTTTTCTCTATTTTTAACAGAATATTACAATCACATCCACTAGTCCATAAACCATTTTTATCATAAAATTTTGCAATGTGCAGTACTTCTTTACATAAACTTTATAAATGCCTTTTCAAATTCCAGTTCTGTTCAAAATTGTACACTGATTTCCTTTTTTGTTTCCCTGTTAAATGATTTTATGATATAAAGATTCCATGGGTTAATTTCCACTGGAAAAAAAAAACAAACAGTCTCAAATATAATGTCACAAAATGTCTCTGTTAATAACAGATGCTTTTACAGCTTGTGTTTTTACACCCACAGGAACTAATAAATTTTCCCACAATCCATAGCTGTCCATTTGTCTTCTTTACTTTGAATCTTTACCACGTACTTCTGTTTTTCATTTTCTTCGGACTTTTTCTTTTCTGCTACTCCTCTTTACCTTCTTTTAGTTTCTGTGCATGTTTTGTTTTCCATCTTACCAGTATTCTTCAGGATTGTCTCTACATCGTCCTGTTGTATTTTCCCCTTAACATCCCCCCAGGAAATGTCACCTTCATGAAAACAACAAACAATGGTACTGATGGTCAATAAAGACTGAAAAGTAAATAGCTTAGCATATAAAAACTTTATTCCATGCTTTCGTCTCAGCAGGACTTCTTCAGAACAAGCAATAAAAGTCAAGTCAAGACAATCACATTAATATACTTGGTTCAAAAAACTATAAACCAATGAAAACATTTCATTAAGTAATTAAAACCAACCAAACCACTCAAGTTCTTAAAGTAACATTCATAATAAATAAAACTATCAGGAAACTGCAAAAACTTATTTAAGACTTACGTCTCCTGTATTTTAAAAAAACATTTCATGTTAACAGCATTGTTTAAAATGGGCTGTCAGCCCCTAATTTAATACGCCAAGGAGTTTCTTTTTGTTCTACAATATTCTTGTAATCACTTCCCCTGGGATCAATGGGTATTTCTTCTAAAATAGAAAACAAGAATTTTTTGTGTTTCGTACATTTTGTGGTATGTTTGTATAAAGCATTATTTGAGTCCTTGTTCTTAATACTATATACATGTTTTCCGATATGCTCCATTAAAGTGAGTGGTCATCCCTACGTAGTATGCATCACAGCCAATACATAACCCGATGTATATACAGTATTAAGAACAAGGTTCTAATAATACTTTTATACAAACATACCACAGAATGTACGAACTACAAAAAAATCTTTTCTATTTCAGAAGTAGTACCCGTTCATCATACCGGAAAAAAAAAAGAGTAGATCTTAACAAAACTGTGCGAGAAGGGAAATATATTAAAAACTGTAGACAGCAGAATATTTATGGGTCAATGATTATTCAATGTACACCAGGCACAAAAGAAAAGGTATCCCAGAAATCAGGAAATGTTGAAACGCAGGTGTGAGATTCAAGCTGTTCCATCCAGCTGTCTTCAGAATACTTTTTCCTGGGGGATTTTTTTTTCATGCAGAACAGGCTAAGTAGGAAATACAGAAGTTTGTTTAAAAAAGTGAGCCAAAAAGAAAGGGGCTCTATTTCTCATCCTTCTGATAATAAAACTTGGAGACTTTGCCAATGAAACCCTTTTCAATTTTCAAAAGGAAATTGCTCAACAGACAAGAAAAAAGCATATTAGTTGACTAGAAGAATCAGGAATACTTTGGACTTGAGCCAGAGTTTGGTGTTGGGAGATGGAAATGAACAGGAAGACCACCAACCCCACTGCAATTAATGAATAAATGGGAGACTATAAAGCATCAATCACATTTGTGAAATGTGGCTGGGATAGACTACTTTTGTTGACTTTGCTGAGCTTGTGTGTGGACTGTAAAACATATACCCCATGTTATGTCATTAATGCTTAGGAAGATAGTAAAAGGAAAAAAAGAGTAACTATGTAAAACTTTTTGTTCTTATAAATGTTTGTATAAAACATTTCATGATATGCAGTAAAGCAGTTTTTCACATTTTGTGGTCAGGGGTATTTTAAATGTGTGTGTGGGGTGTCTTCAGTGGCTGTTGTATGTGTTAAAGATATTAAAGTTAACAAGTACTTTTTTAGTTGTAAGAAATAGAGCCTTTACAATATAACAATAGAAGAAAGGCTGTTCAAAAGCAAGTATAAAAGTCAACATGCCATGATCCTGGGCTGCTGAGGCAAGGGTGAGGTGTAAATGTCCACATATTATATGTAGAATTACGATAATCATTTTTACAAGAGCGCGCATTTAATACAATATGCTGGCTTAAGCATTAAACAAGTGCTTTTTGTAAGCAAGCAGTCTTGAAAAATACAACAAAATGATGAAAGCCATGCATCTGCAACAACATTAACTTTTTTCATTAGCAAATGTCAGTGGGAGTCGAAAAGTCTGTAGCTGAAAGTAATTGTATATTCTGTTCTGACAGAATGTTACAAAGATTTCTTCACACATCTGTAGATTTGTCAGCTGTTTCCCCCCTTGTTGCTGACTGCTTTTGGCTGGAAACAAACTGTCTGCACATGGAAGCAATTTTGAGAGTTCAAAGCATTCTTTGCTGAGGGGAATAAAAAATGTAAAAGGTACAATGGGTAGCAGTTCAGTGAAAACTAAAGTTTGAAATTTCTAGTAGTGAATAAGGAATAGCAGGCACCCAAGTCTAACTAAACAATGTGTGCAATTAAGTTTTATTAACAGATAGCCAGTGCTCTGTTTCTTATAACTAAAGGTTAATGATTTCTGAAAGCATATAAGCTGTTTTTCACATCTGGGAGGCAAAAGGAGATAAGAAAAGACCAAGCCAGAAATCAATGTAAGTGGGCACATGGGCTGTAGCACGTGATTTAGCATGGCTAACCTTAATTTTAATTTAAGTAATGTTTGTGGGTGCAGCTGTCAATATGGGGCAACTGTTCCTATCTGAAGAGTTAAACTTAGTTTTGTGCGTTTGTCCTAAGTTAATAGGTGATGGTCGTCCTCCAAAAATGTCATTAGTTTTTTTGTTTGGGGTTTTCATTAAAACAAAAATTCTTTAAATACAGATAAGAAACAACTGTATAAAACACCAGCATACCACACAGAGTGTGAATGTAAGACAAAAGTTAGAAATATACATGGGTTTTTATGTGTATGTAACAGGATAACAGCTTTTTATCACAGTGGTTACACTATCTATACTAACTTGGAACGTAAATGGCCTGTCAGGTACAGACAAAAAAGAAATACTGAATTATATTAAGAAATACAAACTGCAAGTAGCAAGAGTGCAGGAGACACACTTGGAAAGAAATGAGCATGTGAATTTGAGAAAGGATTGCAAGATCAATATTCAGCAAAATATCACAGAGAAAGGAAAAAGGGAAGAAGTAATACTGATTGCTATAAGGGCTCTGATACTGGAAGAAGAGTAGCAAGACAACAATGGTAGATTTGTGGTAAGGGGCTATTGGCAAGGAAGGAGGATTACAACAGCATGTAATTATACTCCATCAAAAACTGCTATTATGGAGCTTGTGAGAAATTATCACTTGTCAGCAGGGAATTACTTCTAGGTAAGGAATGGAACTTTATTTGCACTAGTGAGTCTGTATCAGGGGACCTACATGGGAAAACATAAAGAGGGTAGGTTTCTGAGGAAATTCATGAAACTATTCGGAAAGGAAGACATGAATTCAGTAGTAGGAAAGTACAGCTGTGTACACTTACCATAAATGTAGATGTTCGAGTGTCTTCACTGTTGCAGTCATGACTGTAGGTTTCTCCCCTGCCGGCAGGCAGTCCTCGGTCGGCCAGAATCCCAAAGTCTGGGTCTGGCGTCGGCCGCTCAGCCATGCTCCCTGACGTCAGAGCACCAGAAGTACAAAACTGACAGCCGACGCCATGTTCTCCAGTTTTTCTTGCCCCAGATGTCAGGAGTTCCAAAATGAGTAAGATCCCATACCCTTTGCAAATACACCTCAGAAGAAGGGTGAAGAAGGGAGCCACACAAACAAAAAATAAGAGGTGACAGGAGGGAGGGTAACCCAGACTGCAACAGTGAAGACACTCGAACATCTACATTTATGGTAAGTGTACACAACTGTACTATGTTCATCGTGTTTCACTGTTGCAGTCATGACTGTAGGGTTGAATCCCAAAGCAGAATAAAAGGGAGGTGGTCATAAAGTAGAGGGGGCGGCTAAAAAGCCCTGCAAGACTGCAGAAGCAAAGCCTGCCCTAGACATAGAGTAGAGTAGAGAGGTAGATTGTAGTGCTTAGAAAAAGTATGCACTGAACTCCAAGTTGCAGCTTCCAAAATGTCTTTGGTAGGAACTCCCCTGAGGAAGGCAGCTGAAGTGGCAGCAGCTCTGGTAGAGTGAGTCCTTATACTCCCTGGGATTTGCTTTCCATGGTGTGAATAACAAAATCTGATTCCATGAGCAATCCATTTTGAAATGGTCTGTTTAGAAATGGCTTTACCTTGGGAACTTGGAAGCATAAGAAACAAACAATTGTTCTGATTTCCTGATGTCCTTGGTTCTGTCCAGGTAAAAACGTAGTGGTCTGTGTACATCCAAGGAATGCAAGATCCTTTTCCCCCTTATTTTGAGGACTGGGGAAAAAAGTTGGCAAGTGAATAGTTTGATTTAAAGCCACTTTGGAAACCACCTTAGGCATGAAAGTAGGATTAGTCCTTAAAGACACCCTATCTTGATGAAAAATAATATATGGTTCCACAGCCATGAGAGCTTGCAACTCCGAAACTCTCCTGGCAGAGGTGAGCTTTTCCAGAAAATAGCTGAGATCCCAGGCAGGAATGGGTGGAGATCTAGGGGGCCTTAAGTTCTTAGCTCCTCTGAGAAACTGTCTCATGAGATGGTGGGAAATGATTGGAGGGTCTGTATTATAATGAGCAGAAATAGCAGAGGCACGTATCTTTATGGAAGAAAAAGAGAGACCCTTATGTAAGAGGTCTGTCAGGTATAGTAAAATCAGAGGAATGTCAGGAATAAGAGGGTCCGAATCCTGAGCCTGCATCCAGGTGCAAAATCTTTTCCATTTTCCTGCATAAGATTTTCTAGTGCTACGCTGTCTGGCTTCTAAAATGACATCCATAACCTGCTTGGGAAGGAGAGAATGAATCATAGACCCTGGATTAACCAGGCCGCCAGGTTGAGAGTTTTGACATGGGAGTGCAGAACCTGACCCTGGTGTTGGGACAGAAGGTTCGGAGACTGTGGTAAAACCCAAGGGGGCTCCAGAGAAAGGTTTTTCAGTGTTGGGTACCAAAACTGTCGAGGCCAATTTGGGGCCAGCAAAATTATCATCTTGGGCTTGTCCTGTTTGATCTTTAATAACACCCGTGGAAGAAGGGGTAGAGGCGGGAAGGCATTCCCCGAGAGGTTTCTCCAACTGAATGATAGTAAATCCACTTTCCAAGCTAGCTCGTGGAATGTCCTGGTGCAAAAAATCTGTAGTTGATGATTGAGGTGGGATGCAAAGAGGTCTATGTGAGGACATCCCCAGACTGCTGTAATCATCCTGAATATTTCGGTGTCCAGCATCCATTCGTGTGGGTCCGACAGGTTTCTGCTCAGACTGTCTGCCACGAAGTTTTGCTTCCCTGGTAGAAACTGAGCTTGAAGTTCCAATTTGCAAGCTAGAGCTGTGTTCCATAGATTCATGGCTAGTCTGCAAAGGGGATAGGAATGTGATCCCCCTTTCTTGTTTATGTACCACATAACTGTGGTGTTGTCTGTCCGTATCAGTAGTTGCCCTGGTTGTAGAAGATTCCTGAAGGCCAATAGAGTGTTCTGAATGGGTAGCATTTCCTTTAAATTGATATGCAGGTGCTTCTGATCCTTTGTCCAAAGGCCCTGCAGACAGCTGCCCTGCAAATGGGCTCCCCATGCATAATCTGAGGCATCTGTGGTTAGTATCTGACTGGTTGGAGGCAGACTGAAGGGTTTCCCTTTGTTTAGAGTACATGCCTTGGACCACCAAAGGAATTCCTTTTGAAGACAAGGCAGGATGGTGATCTGTATGTCTAAACTGTGGCAATGCTGAGACCATACACTTTTTAGGTACCACTGTATTTTCCTCATATGTAGTCTTGCATATGGTACGAGAAGGATGCAGGAGGCCATGTAATCCAAAGCCTGCAGGAATTTCCTTGCAGATAGCGGAGTTAATGTTGCCAAGGTTTTGAAAGTTGAAGCCAGCTGTAATTGTTTTTCGTATGTCAGAAATGTCATCTGGGTTGTTGTGTTTAGAAGAGCACCCAGAAAAGTTATCTGTTGCGAGGGTGTCAAATTTGACTTTTTTATGTTGACAGTGAATCCCAGGAACTTGAGAAGTTTCTGAACCAATTCTAGATGCTGGAGTAAGATCCTTGCTGTCTGCCTGAATAAGACAATCGTTCAGATAAGGGTAAATTTGAATTCCCTTGAGTCTGCAATAAGCTACTACTGGAGCCAGGCACTTGGTGAAGACCCTGGGCGCAGTAGACAATACAAAGGGCAGCGCAGAGAATTGAGAATGCCTCGATCCGGCCTTGAACCTGAGGTATTTTCTGCACTCCTGCCTGATGGGAATGTGTAAATAAGCCTCCTTTAAATCCAAAGTTACCATCCATGCGTTTTTGGTCAGCATTGGGAGTAGCTGCTGTAGAGTAAACATCTTGAATTTTGGTATTTCGAGAAAAGTGTTTAAGACTGACAGATCCAGAATGGTTCTCCATGAATTTTTCTTTCTGGGGACTAGAAAGAGCCTTGAGTAAAAACCTTGTCCCATTTCTGAAAGTGGAACCAGTTCTATGGCTTTCATAGCCAAGAGGGCTTCCACCTGGTTTAAGGCCTCTAACCATTGATGTTTTGGTAGATCTGGCCATCTGCTTGGTCTTGGTAGGGTATGAAAATGGAATTTGTAACCTCTGGAAACCACATCCAGAACCCACTTGTCTTGGGTTATACGAGTCCAAGTTAGGCGAAAAAGAGAAAGTTTTCCTCCGAGAGGGGCTTCCAGGCAAGAAGTTCCTGCAGCCCAACAGAGGGAGTCATTGAGCCTGTTTTCTATGAGCTTGCGGCCTGTCCTCTCCTCCCCTAGGGGTGGAAGCAGTCCACTGTCTTCGTCTATAAGAGGTTTGCGTTTGAGGCCTTCCTCGGGAGCGTCTGTATCTGCCCCTCTGAGGCCTGTCTGAATTGGGAAAGGACCAATTTTTAGTAGGCCAATTCCTACTAAATCTGGGTGGCTGTACTTGTAAGAAATCCTTAACCGTTTGCATGGATTTTGCCTTGTCCTCCATCTTCTTAATCACGTCTTCAGCCTTGGATCCAAACAAAACATTATGCTGAACAGGAGCATCCAATAACTTAGCTTTTACTTGATCTGGCAAGTTTTGTTCCTTTAACCAAGCATGCCTTCTAATGACTGTACCAGAGGCAGCAGCCCTACAAGAAACCTCTAAGGCATCAAATCCGCAGTGTAAACCATACTTCCCCAACTTGTTCAGTGGCATGCATCAAGTCATGTAATTCCTTATCATCTGCACAGGTGGAAATGGAAGTTAGCTTTTGTTTCAAAACAGACAGAAGGAATTGCTGGTATTTCAGCATATGAAATTGACAGTTTAAAGCCCTAATAGATAAAGTAGCTGAAGTGTACACGTTTTTGCCCCATCTTTCTAAAGATCTGGAATCCTTCTCAGTGGGAATGGGGTTTTTAGCAGAAGCGGCCTTAACCCCCTTGGGGCCCTGAGAAATGGTTTCAGGATCAGCAGTAGGGTTCTTGTATAAAAACCGGTGGGAATCAGGAACCCTATAATATCTGTCTGGCTTAACAGGAGCTGGAGGAAAAGAGTCAGGAGTTAAGTTAGCCTCCGAAAAAGCATCATCCACAATATCCAAAATAGGTGGAATAGCCAGGGGTCTATGTTGGGGAAGAAGAAGAAAATCCCTTAGTCTTTTCTTAGATTCCGAGTACTCCTGTCCTTCCCAGTGAAAATGTTCCCTCATTTCATGCAAAGTTTCCCCAAAAGAGAAATCCTCAGGGGGAGAAGCAGAAGGAATGGATTCCTCAGCATCAGAATCCTCATAAGGAGGGAAAGAATATTCCCGGTCAGAAGAAGAAACAGAAGCCTGATCAGAGGAGTCATAATACACTTCCTGCCTTGGCCTTTTATCTGGAGGGGGATGTGAACCCCTAATCATAGTAAGTAAGTCCTCCGCCATCTTAAGTAACTGTTTCTGAGACTTGGGTGCCGGATCAAAAGAGGCCTGGGCTGCAGTCTTTGATTTGGAAGGAGTCTTTGCCTTTGTCTTTGCCTTTATTAGAAGCTGAGTAGGCCTGAAAACCCCTTTGGAAGCGGTACCTGCACAGCGGCTCCGGACCCATCCGAAGGAGCATTGTCCGAAGGTCCTGCAACAGAAATATTCAACGGCCTAGTTGGCTCCTCGTGGGAGTCCGTTTCGGCTATCAGTTCTGAAATGGCCGACGACAGGGGCTGCAAAAGCGCCTCACTGACGATGGCCGAACCTGAAGCTGGCTCTGCTTGTACAACATCGTCTGATTTGGACCTCGGAGACCAGTCTTTATCCTTGCGTCTTTTGTGAACTCCGGTAGCTGGAACCGTATCCGATGACATTTTGTAATTAAAACGCCTACCGAAGTAATGAAATGCAAAATCGTACCTTCGTTTAATCGTACGTTGATTGAATCTAGCACAAAACCGACAACTAGCTATGTCGTGGTCAGGGCCTAAGCAAGGAATACAGTAAGAATGAAAATCCTTATGAGGTATTTGCTTCCCACATGAAATACAATTATTAACTTTTTCTGACATCGGACTGGAGCAAGAAAAAAGTTTCCCCAACGGGGTACTTAGCTTTGAGTAGGAGAAGAAAGTCTTCGGACTGAAGTACGTTTATAAAAAATTGTCAGGAGTCAGTCGACCGGCACTTGCGAACTGCTATCACCGCATGGCAAGAAAGACTGGAGAACATGGCGTCGGCTGTCATTTTTGTACTCCTGGCACTCTGACGTCAGGGAGCATGGCTGAGCGGCCGATGCCGGACCCAGACTTTGGGATTCTGGCCAACCGAGGACTGCCTGCCGGCAGGGGAGAACCCTACAGTCATGACTGCAACAGTGAAACACGATGAACATCTCATACAGTATTTACATTATTATTCGTCAAGGCACAATAACTGGGTTAGACTGGAAAGAAGTTTTTATTTCACAGGAACATGTACATTTAATTGAAAGCTTTAACACACATCTAATAAAACTAGTTCTGATCATGAACCGATAAAAACTAAGATAAACTATCGTTAATGAGGTAAAAACGAGACACTGATGTTTCCACACCAACCTGTTAAAAAGAGAGGAATGGTATTGGAAATTGAGTTATTAGCGGAGAGAGACATTTCTTCAGAAGTGATACCTACAGAATGGGCTAAAATGAAAATGGAATTTAAATTACAGTAGAAATAAAAAACAAAAATATGTGACTAAGAAATAATTGGAATTATTTAGAGGGGCTGACAAAGGTTAAAGTATTACAGAATATGAAGAATCTTACACAACAAGGGGAACAACTGCAGAGTGCTAGAGAAAATACAGGAGTATTTGGATAACCTGAATGAGTTTAGAAAGCTTGTCTTAAGCAACTAACTCTTTTTGTGCTCTGGAGTTATCAAACTTTTAACAGAACGACAGGTAAAGGGTAAAAAGGATTGTTGCCAAACTTAGGAGTCCACAGCTAACTAAATAAATAACCAGAGATCCAGTAGGGGTTTTAGTGATATTTTGGAATTATTATGAACATTTGTATAAAAGCAGAAAAATGTGGAAATCAAGAACACAAATGGAAATATTTAAAGAAGACTTAGTTACGCCAAAATTAGATGTAGATAAAGCTCAACAACTAACAGTTAAGATAGGAGGAGATTAAATAATAACAGTGACGTAAAATCAATCTGCAGAAAAGTCTGCAGGGACAGATGGTACTCTCATGAAGGTTTGAAGGGAATAGTGGTAACAATTTAGGAGATTTTAACAATATTTTAAAAGGAAGGAAGCACCAACATCTTGGAAGAAAGCTGTGATGGTTATATTTCCTATAGATGGTAAATACCTTTCAGACCCAACTTCATATAGACCCATTTCAATATTGAACCATGAAGCGTCTGTGTCTACACTAGCTAAAAGAATTACAAAGGTGCTGCCAAAACTGACAGGTCTGGATCAATGTGTTTTTTGGAAGGGATGCAAACTTTTGAAATTAATAAAATGATGATACAAAGGGAAGTAGAATGTAAGAAAATAGCACCGCTGCTGGTGGGTCGTGATGCAGAGTAATCATTCAACAGAGTAAAAACATTATTTCATGAATATGGCAATGGAAGCATTTGTATTCCCTCATACAATAATGTTAATTAGGAAATATAAAGGATTGGAAGAGAGAATAAAAGTAGGAAAGCTCCTCTCTGATAAGTTGTGTTTAAGCAGATGAATCTGGCAGGGGTGTCTTCTTTCTCCCTTTTATCTCCTTTATATTTAGGGCCACTGGCAAAGAAAATAAGGGAATCAGAAATTCAAGGATATAAATGGTATAGTACTCAAGAAAAACTGGCTTTACTTGCAAAGGATATTATTTTGTACCTGACAAATCCAGAAAAGAACATGTCAGTGTTGCGGAACATTTTGAGACATTTTCAAAGTCTTTTGGGGATATTAAACTAATGAAGATAAAAGAACGCTTATAACAATTAATTATTATGTATCCACAAAAATTGTTTCAGCAATACCCATATTTGTGGGAACTCGATAAAATGAAGTACTTCGGTGTATGGATTAAAAATGCTTCCAAAATGGTAGCCAAGGATATGTTGGAAGAGACTAAAGGGATAATACAAAAACTAAGAAAGCAGAACTCTTATTTATGGATATGGACAGCAAGATACAAGCAATGAAAATGTTTTTTTTAAAAA